>NC_092148.1:67289350-67392715 GCF_045791955.1 Oncorhynchus clarkii lewisi
GGTCTCAATTCGGTTGAAATGCTGTGGAGGGACTTGAAGCAGACTGTGCATGCAGAAAGCCCTCGAACATGACACAGCTGAAGCAGTACAGTAAGAATTCTCCCAGTCGATGTAAAAGACTGATAAACAGTTATAAGAAACGGCAGCATGAAGTTATTTCAGCCAAAGGGGTCAATTGAAGCTAGGGGTGTGCTTATTTGTTTCACACTATTGAATTGTATTTCTGTAGATTTTTTTTCTGAATACATTTTTGCAAAGCATAATGTTTCAGTGTCATTTGTTAAATTAGGTTACCTTTATCTGTCAACAGCGTTGAAGGGCCTCCCGGGTGGCGCAGTGGTTAAGGGCGCTGTACTGCAGCGCCAGCTGTGCCATCAGAGTCCCTGGGTTCGCCCAGGCTCTGTCGTAACCGGCCGCGACCGGGAGGTCCGTGGGGCGACGCACATTTGGCCTAGCGTTGTCCGGGTTAGGGAGGGATTGGTCGGTAGGGATCTCCTTGTCTCATCGCGCACCAGCGACTCCTGTGGCGGGCCGGGCGCAGTGCGCGCTAGCCAAGGTTGCCAGGTGCAGCCTCCAACACATTGGTGCAGCTGGCTTCCGGGTTGGATGCGCGCTGTGTTAAGAAGCAGTACGGCTGGTTGGGTTGTGTATCGGAGGACGCATGACATTCAACCTTCGTCTCTCCCGAGCCCGTACGGGCCCACGAAATTGGGGAGAAAAAGGGGTAAAAAAAAATGGTGTTGAAGGGAAGATTATCTGTCCAAATATGCACTTATTTTTTTACATGACTGTATATATATTTTATTATTATTATTATTCAGTAGCTAGGTAGCATATTGATCTGTGGGAATTGTAGGTATTATGGGATCGACTGAATGGAAGACCCCTATAATGTACACTATATATGCAAAAGTACGTGGAAACCCCTTCAAATGAGTGGATTTGGCTCTTTCAGGCACAACCCATTGCTGACAGGTGTAAAAATGTTGTACATAGCCATGCAATCTCCATAGATTAACATTGGCAGTAGAATGGCCTTACTGAAAAGCTCAGTAAGCCTAAGATAACCATGCGCAATGCCAAGCATCGGCTGGAGTGGTGTAAATCTCGCTGCCGTTGGACTTTGGAACAGTGGAAACACGTTCCCTGGAGTGATGAATCACTCTTCCCCATCTGGCAGTCTGACAGACAAATCTGGGTTTGGCGGATGCCAGGAGAACACTACCTGCCCCAATGCGTAGTGCCGACTGTAAAGTTTGGTGGAGGAGGAATAACGGTCTGGGGCTGTTTTTCATGGTTTGGGCTAGGCGCATTCATTCCATTGAAGGGAAATCATAACGCTACAGCATACAATGACATTCTAGACGATTCTGTGCTTCTAACTTTGTGGCAACTGTTTGAGGAAGGCCCTTTCCTGTTTCAGCATAATAATGCCTCCGTGCACAAAGCGAGTTCCATACTGAAATATGTTTTTTTTTCGAGAATGGTTTGCAAGATATTGACTGGCCTGCACAGAGCCCTGACCTCAACCCCATCGAACACCTTTGGGATTAATTGCAAGTCTAGTGGAAAGCCTTCCCAGAAGAGTGGAGGCTATTATAACAGCAAAGGGGGGGACATAAACTCCATATGAATGATTTTGGAATGAGATGTTCAACAAGCAGGTGTCCACGTACTTTTGGTCATGCAGTGTATGTAAATATATATATATATATACAGTACCAGTCAAAAATGTGGACACACCTACTCATTCAAGGACTTTTCTTTATTTTTGCTAATTTTTACATTGTACAATAATAGTGAAGACAAAACTATGAAATAACACATATGGAATCATGTAGTAACCAAAGCAGTGTTAAATAAATCTAAATATATTTTATATTTGACATTCTTCAAAGTAGCCAGCCTTTGCCTTGATGATAGCTTTGCACACTCTTGGCATGCTTGTCCGTGTCTGTAGAGGGGACCTACAAGGTGAAGCCTCGCCTCTGCGCTCCTAGCGTCATCTCAGCGTTACCATGGCAACAGCATCATTCAACGATGAGAGAGCGAGAGAACAACTGAGACCATGAAGATAAAATCTCTGAATCTGGGAAATCTCTGAATCATAGTATTGAACAACATCCTGTCATTCCTATCTTATTTAAAGATTCAAAGACAGGATCAGTCCTAATGTGCCATTACAGAAGCAAATTTTAGTAGTTAGTAAATAGTTAGGACACTATTTATGTTTCTGCCAATTTGAAATCTGCTAATCTTAATAGCGTGCTTGCTGTATAACCACACTGTTGCTGGTTCAATACCTGCTCTGGCTCAAATGCAACAGTGATGAGAGGCAGTCCCATAGTACTGGAGAGTATAAGGAGATTAATTAGCAGGATGTCTTTAGCCTGGATTCTCTCTGACCTAGTTACACTCACAGCACTAGGAATTCAATTAAACCGTCTGGAATTACACACACACACACACACACACACACACACACACACACACACACACACACACACACACACACACACACACACACACACACACACACACACACACACACACACACACACACACACGCGCATACACACACCCACCCACACCAATGGAATTACCACAGTGGGTCATTAGTATCACTGTGCCATTTAATTCAAGGTTAAATTATATCTTTGGTCACTATAGAAGAGGCATATGATATTAGTACTAATGTAGAGCTGTAAACCAGGTAGAGTTAAGGTGGATTTTTATTCATGTTACATTTCCATGAGTGTGATGAAGCCATCATAATACAGTAATGTGGATGTGTGTGTGTGTGTGTGTGTGTGTGTGTGTGCGTGTGTGTGTGTTTGTGTGTGTGTGTGTGTGGGGGTGTGTCTGTGTGTGTGTGTGTGTGTGTGTGTGTGTGTGTGTGTGTGTGTGTGTGTGTGTGTGTGTGTGTGTGTGTGTGTGTGTGTGTGTGTGTGTGTGTGCACGTGAGAGTGTCTGAATTGCTATCCCTACAATTACCACTGGTGGCTGTGGGACCAGTAATTGATTCGTGCCGACAACCAGGCAATTTACTGCAACACTGATACACTATCGATTTACCACTGTGACTGGACAACACAGACATCACTGCCCAATAACGCACAGAGATGGTCAATACCTAGAAAGCCTCTCTAACACAACTGGAATACTCATCTAAACTTCACCAATACCAATTACAAAAGTATATCTTAAGTATAACTCCAATATAAAACCCATGTGAAACCAAGTCTAAATCTATCCAACATATCTCTAAACCTCATATTTTAAGCATTTACCGTAACAGTAAGTAACTCAACAACTCAGTTCAACAGCGGTCGAGGACTCATCTTGTCTCTCCAGTCCTCCAGAGGTAAATTAGGGTTAAATACAGACCTCTGGAAAGGAATCCAATAGGGAAGAATAATGGAGACGAGATAATCGACTGATTGTGTTCCCTCTCTTCCTACTTTCATACTCTCTCCTTCTCTCACCGCAATTCCCTATTCATTCTACCAACACTCTCTCTGTCACCCTCTTTCTCTCACTTTCCCTCGCTTGCTCACTCTCTTCTCTTCCTCTCTGTATCTTCTCTACCTCATTGTTTCTTATTTATCTCCCCATGGCTCAGTCTCCTGCTCTGTAAATCTACATCTTTACAATCAAATGTTTCTCTCATTCAATCTACATTTCCACCTGAATCCCTTCCCAATGTTTTTAATTGGGCACTGCTATCATCTGTGGACCATCTCTGATATCACTGGGTTGACTTCTAGGAGTTACGTGTCATACGCCTTGATGTAGTACACCATTTGCGCATTTGCACGTGCATGCGTGACTCCCACAGAAAGGAATTTAGCTGCTCACTTACAAACTATGGTAACTGGTCTACAAACGTACACACGGAGATTTCTAGAATATGTAAATAACGTTCTAATGAAGCTAATTAACATATCATTCATTATGCAGACCCATTTAGATCTGGATGAATGTTAATACAAGGTTTTTAAGGGGAAAAGCTCATTTGACCACATTATTCCATCATATGATTATTATATGGCCCACAACACAATCACCCATAAAGACAAGACAATTCACACACACACACACACACACACACACACACACACACACACACACACACACACACACACACACACACACACACACCCACACACACACACCTTCTCAGGACCTCAGACTGGGGCAAAGGTTCACTGACAACCCTAAGCACACAAGCAAGATAACGCACTTGTCACTTTGGGACAAGTCTCTGAATGTCCTTGAGTGGCCCAGCCAGAGTCCGGACTTGAACCCGATTGAACATCTCTGGAGAGACCTGAAAATAGCTGTGCAGCAACGCTCTCCATCCAACTTGACAGAGCTTGAGAGGATCTGCAGAGAATAATTGGAGAAACTCCCCAAATACAGGTGTGTCAAGCTTGTAGCGTCACACCGAAGAAGACTCGATGCTGTAATCGCTGCCAAAGGTGCTTCAACAAAGTACTGAGTAAAGGGTTTGAATACTTGTGTAAATAGTCATATTTCAGTTTTAAATTTGTTTATAAATTGGTTGAATAGCAGGAAATTCCCTGTAAAACAGATTTAAAAAAAATCTCTGCCCAATGAGCAAATTGAGTAGTAATCTCTTTGGGTAATGTGTTGAGTCCAGCAATTAAGGAGAATGAGAGGGTCAATTAAAGATGTTGCAGAAATGTTGTATTTGAAGCACCACTCCCTGCAGTTTCCATGATGTTGCTACGGTAATCAAGCTGTTTTTACCATTCCTTGTTAATGTCGCTTCTGCGGAGAGAACGTTTTCTAAACTAAAACTCATAAAGAACTACCTAAGAAGCATTAGGCTCTTGGTCTGATATGGGCTTTTGAGCACTTGAGTAAGCTCCACTCACTGCACTGGCACCTTTGTGGCCTTGACCACTGCATTTAGTCACCGATATCGCCTTAACCTTTCAATCAGTTATTTCTTAATTTCTTTAAGTCACTTTTTCTGTCACATTCCTGAAACACAAGAAACAAACACTCAGCATCCAAGTACATATGGAAATTAAAAAGGTTTATGAATCCTTTTTGGAAGGGTTACTGTCAAAATGATGGACATCAATGACGCATGGGCACCCAAAGCTCGTGGGCCCCTCCACCTTGTGGGGGCTGCGGGGGTGTCCGGTACGCCAGTGATGCGTGTGTTTACTGAGAAAACGTTCGAGAACAAAGGTGAAATGTTCCTTCCAGTCAATGCAATCGCATTATCACGTTATTTCTATTGATGAGATTGTTAGAGTATACTGTATATGAAATCAAATGTTATTCATCACATGGTCTTAAATCAACAGGTGTAGACTAACAGTGATATGCTTACTTTCGGGCCCTTACCAACAATGCAGAGATATAGAAAAAAGAGAAATAGAAAAGTAAAACACGTAATAATAAAGGTGATAATAAATACACAGTGAGTAACGATAAAGGACCTTCATACAACAGCGTTGTTGAGTACTTTGGCTGGAAGGGCATTCTAGAATGGGCATTATGGGATTATCAACGAGGGACTATGCATTCTATGGAAAATAATGAACAACATGGAAGGTTTGTTCCACGACACGATAGCGGATCGAACCTTCTACACACATAAAGCCCCAAGTTGATGACCTATTTTATACTCTGGCTATAATTTAACACATTTGCCGCTAGAAATGTGTTCATTTATCTGTAGAAATGTGTTCATTTATCTGTAGAAATGTGTTCATTTATCTGTAGAAATGTGTTCATTTAGCTGTAGAAATGTGTTCAACATCCACTGAAGCAGCTGGCAAGTTTACTAGATAGCAACATTGGTTGCCGTGGTAACCAAACAAACAGACTTGCTAGTTTAGCTAACCAAACCATCAGTCCTATTTGCCATTATGAAAATCGAATTCAACAAATCCAATAATGTTTTAAATTCGTCTTTTGCTTTTAAAAGCAGCTCAATCATAGAACATGTAAGAATGAACTATAGCCATTTAATTCTACCGTGCAAATATACTGTGCATTATAGGGAAATAATGCATGTTCTAGAATGCCCTTCAAGCCAATCAGAAACAAGTATTCAACAATGTCATGGCATATTTAAGCAATAAGGCACGAGGGAGTGTGGTACTTGGCCAACGAGTAAGGGCTGTTCTTAATGTGCGACGCAACACGGAGTTGGCCATATACCACAAACCACAAACCCCCGAGTTCCCTTATCGCTATTATAAACTCGTTACCAATGTAATTAGAGCAGTAAAAATACATGTATGGTCATACCCATGTTATACGGTCTGATATACCACGGCTGTCAGCCAATCAGCAATCAAGGCTCGAAACACCCAGTTTTTAAGTGTAGAGAATCGTTGCACCATCTAAACTGCTGTGAAATTGTCACGCCCTGACCTTTGTTGGCCTGGTATGGTTCCCAATCAGAGGCAGCTGTCTATTGTTGTCTCTGATTGGGGGTCCTATTTAAGTACGCTGCGCATTGGTCCATTCATTCAGACGATCGTGACAGAAATATATTTTTAATAACCAAAAATATATTGTATTTTCAGCTTGTTTGAAGCTGGTGTACAAAACTGAAAGTAAAAGATGCAAAAATGAAACTTAAGCCTGGGTTAGTATAGAAACAGCGCACATAGAACAGATCTACCACTTCTTAGATTTGCTTTCAATGAGAATGACACATCTACAACTCTAATTTCTTTGTGAATGTGGTCGAGTTGCCCAAAAAGTTACATATTGCTGCTTTAATAACAATTCAAAATTGAGGAGTAGAAGCTATTTATATCAAATGTTTTATATTTTTGAATGTTTTATTAAAATCACTTCCTGAATTGATTGCCTTCAATTCTAATTGACCCCAGCCCTGCAACCGTGTGTCAATGTAAAGCGTCTGTGTGTAGCTGGTGAGATGAGTCATGTGCAGGACAGCAGATATGAGTAATGAAAGCAATTTTACACAAATATATCACAATACACGTCGTAGAAATACCACAAATACAGACCGCAATACAATAAACAATTACTCACAAACAAACATGGGGGAACAGAGGGTTAAATAATGAACAAGTCATTGGGGGATTGAAACCAGGTGTGTAAGACAAAGACAAAACAAATGGAAAATGAAAAGTGGATCGGAAGGCCGCCGAACGCCGAATGGCTAGAAGGCCGCCGAACGCCGCCCGAACAAGGAAAGGGACCGACTTCGGAGGAAGTCGTGACAGTCATCATACACATGTCATCATTCCATAAAACATCCTCTATACACCCTTCACCTTTAACCATGCCTGTATACACCCTATACCCTACCTGTTTCTGTCTCCTGTTCTCTCCTCCTTTCCCCTGGAAACCAATGGCTTAAACTTTACCAAGTGCCCTACACTGATCTACAATGGCTTTATGTCTGTAATAAAACACCAGACTGTGTGTGCATGTGTTTACACGAGCAAAATTGTGTAAAATCCACAGCATAGACAGACATAGTAAACGTGTAATTTTCTGTGTTTCAATTAAAGACTGCAATTACACTCTACAGAAGACATGCTAATGGCGTACGCCTGTTAGCTGCTGCTAAACAAGCTGCAGAAAGCACAGGAATTAATAGCAGCAATTATCAATTAGAAGACATCACAGAAGGGAAATAAGTGATTCTCCTTTCTAAACGATGTCTCCAGCTTGTGATTGATATTTTCTAACAGATGTGATCAATGGGAGACTTGTTAAGACTTGACATTCATGCATTAGGCTATTATTAATGGGCCTTCTGAGTCGTTTCAGTGAGCTGGACATTTTGGCTCTGTTCACCAAAAATAACTCCCAAATGACTCTTTGTTCAGTAGTGCTTAACAATTAACAATTGATGAAAATTCATGAAAAATAGCAACATGTAATGTAAAGCCTAAATGGTTGCCGACCATTATGTCAGGTCGTGAAATACGAGTTCAAATAAATGTTTACCTGATGAAATTAGATTGCGTGTAAACAAACATGACAGTTTTTTATTGTACACACTGTCAAATCGAGCTAGGATGAGAATAAGGCTCTTTCCTCACAACCTACTGTTCCTGCAGTGAGGAATTATCTTCAGAGAATGTTTTTATGACTTACCTACAGATAATCGTTTCTGGAGCTAAAAAGCTGTAGTTGCAGTACACAAATTTGGGAGCCAAATGAACGGCCCTGTCACAGATACGATTTGGTTCCCAACGTTCGTAAACAACCCATCACTATGAGCTATTCAAATGGAATGCTTGGACCTTCCAATGTGTAAAACAACCAAACCAGGTTACTTTTTTATATAAAAACATAAAATAAAATAAATTGCTTGTGCGCATGTTCAGATACTTGCAAGTGTGAGCATGTATGAGTGTGGGGGGATTGGACAGAGACTCACCTGAACAGGGATAGGACAGTGAACAGCACATGTGGAAAGAGAGAGTGCTGCTAGAGTTAGTAATTCTTATTACAATTTCCTTTGGCAAATGTAACTACACTTTCCACATGGCTTGTGACATTTAAATGAATTGAATGATAGAGAGATAACGTCACATTCAATGCTCATCGGTTGAATCATTGTTCATGGCAGTGGTCTGAAGGGAGCGACCCAGTAAGTCAATATGTGACTTTGTCACACTTTTACAGCTAACTCAATCTCCCACCACACAGAACAGCTGCTTGCTCATATAGCTTCTCTGTTAACGCGGGTGAATAGCTACGACTTGAGAGATATGAAGTGTGTGTGTGTGTGTCTGTTATATATTTCCTTACATTCCCTATTATATGAGCTCCAATCTGGCTTTAGGAAATCCCATTCCACCGACACTTGCCTACTATATCTAACTCACCGCATAAGGAAGGGAGTAGACAGAGTGAAATGTTGTGGTATGTTTATGTTAGATCTCCAAAAGGCATTTGATACAGTGGATCATGATATTCTGTTAATCAAACTAAGAGCCATGGGCTTTAACAACTTAGCAGTAAAATGGGTTAGCTCTTATCTGCAAGGAAGAAAACAGATGGTGGATGTGGATGGGACCCGGTCTAAACCCAAAATCTTGAACCAAGGAAATGTGCTGGGTCCAATTTTCTTTCTGTTGTATTTAAATGATCTTAAATCTGCCTTTACAGGTGACCTTTTTCTTTATGCAGATGATTCTGCACTGCTGGTTTCCCCAAAATACAAACATGTGGTTGAGAAAGCCCTCAGTGCTGAACTTCTGAAAGTCAGTAAATGGCTATATGACAATAAGCAGTCACTTCAAAACAGTCCATCTTGTTCGGGTCCAACATTAAACTGAGGAAATCTCCTGATTTTAAGGTGATAGTAGGTGACATAGTAGTTACAGCAAAATATTATGTTAATTATCTTGGATGTGTGCTACATAACCATCTGACAGGGGAGAGTATGGCGCAAAACGTTATCTCCAAAGTGAACCATAAAATTAGGTTTCTGGCAAGAACCTCCAAATATCTGGATAAGAATGCAATGGGGGCATTGGCAGGGTCTCTTGTTCAGTGCCACTTTGACTATGCGTGCTCTTCCTGGTACAATAGTGCCCCCAAGTTAATAAAAAATAAATTGCAGACATCAGAACAAATTAGTCAGGATTATTCTTAAACTTCCAGCACTTACACATTTTGACCATTCCCTCTTTGAAAGCCTTAAATGGCTCAAAGTAGAAGAGAGTGTCTCTCAGATTAAATTGTGTCTTGTACATAAGATTGTTCTGTTCTGTGTCCTCTTGCTCAGTTGTGCACTGGGGCCTTCCACTCCGCTTTCTATTCTGGTTAGAGCCCGTTTGCGTTGTTCTGTGAAGGGAGTAGTACACAGCATTGTACAAGATCATCAGTTTCTCAGCAATTTCTTGCATGGAATAGCCTCAATTTCTTAGAACAATAATAGACTGACAAGTTTCAGAAGAAAGTCTTTGTTTCCAGCCATTTTGAGCCTGTAATTGAACCCACAAATGCTGATGCTCCAGATACTCAACTAGTCTACATAAGGACAGTTGTATTGCTTCTTTAATCAGCATAACAGTTTTCAGCTGTGCTAACATAACTGCAAAAAGGTTTTCTAATGATCAATTATCCTTTTAAAATTATAAACCTGGATTAGATGTGTGCCATTGTGCCATTGGAACTCAGGAGTGATGGTTGCTGATAATGGGCCTCCTGACGCCTATGTAGATATTCCATAAACAATCAGACGTTTCTAGCTACAATAGTCATTAACAACATTAACAATGTCTACACTGTATTTCTGATCAATTTGATGTTATTTTAATGGACAATAAATGTGCTTTTCTTTCAAAAACAAGGACATTTCTAAGTGACCCCAAACTTTTGATTGGTAGTGTATATTTTTTATTGTCTAATTAATTCAATCAATCAGTCAATCAATCTGTGAGTTTTATTGAGGGAGAACTTCAATTCCTGGGGTGGAATTAAATCACTATGCGTTTCTCTAAGGGTACAAAGTATGGCTGGGAATTGCCAGGGACCTCACCATACGATATTATTCTGATACTTAGGTACCGATACGATGTATTGCGATTCTATGTGTATCACAATTTATCACAATGTTTTATGTATTGCGATTTGATACTGCGATTGTACTGCGATTCGATGTTCCAAACATATTGCTCGCTACATGTTTGCTTCAGAGGGACTAATAATAAAGTTTTGATCCGTCATAGAAGTAAAAGTGCTGAAAACATGTTGGCTTACCATTTAAAAAGAAGACTGAGGCCAACCTACAGGAGGAGAAATACAAACGTTTTGGCACAGGTACAGCCAACTAGCACTAGCTTCTGTCAACTATCTATCAAAAAGAAAGGGAATCGATACATTAAATCAATATAATATTGTCAGAAATAAGGTGCTGTGTAGATGTTTCCCCCCATTTCAAAGCACTAACAATTTCTATCTATCAATTTCTACTTAATATACTGTACCATTAGTTGATATTCCCATGACCAGAAGTCCGTTAGCTAGCATTACACCACCATATCGACTGCCGAGAAAGGTTCAATATCATATTGCTTACAAGCTCTAGATACCAGCAGTCCAAAGCCAAAACCTTGTAGCAGGGCTATTTCTGGTAGCACCACAATCACAGTCATTATGAGCAATAACCTGGTTCCTCCCTCCACACATCCCAGAGGAAGAATGTGTTGGCAGAGTCAAAGGACTAGCGTGCAAAGTGAATATTTGTATTTATTTATTAAAACAGCAACAATACAATACGAAGACAATGTGAATGGCCGCCCATCAGTGGGTGCTCTCGCCCCCACCCTCCCCGAGACGCCGGCAGGGCGAAGCCCCCGCCACCAAAGGGTTTTTCCAAGAGTAGGAATATTGACAGACCTGAGCAGAATGTATCTGAGGAATTACAACAGTAAGCCAGACTCTACTGGTTAATTACTGACTAAATCAAATAACAACATTAATCATCAGACATTATACAAACACCGAGGTCATGTTGGAGAGGGGAGATGAACTAGATTAAATTGATAGATCTATAAATGAGTAGGAATTAAACACAAACACACAATCTCTCACTGGTCCTTTTGGTTTGCATGCTTGTCTATGCAGCACACATGCCTTGGTGAACCATGCACATGTGATGAGTACCTTGCTGCCTGATATTTGAAGACTACCAGAGCTATGTGTCAGGAGTTAACCGACTCCCAGGCCATGTTTGAGAGAGCAGGGCAGTTGTCAGCCATAGGGACTGGCTTTGACATTTAATCTAAAGTTCATTAACCAGCAATCCCTTACACACACACACTCACACGCACTCACACATACTTGCACACACACACACACACGCACGCACACACACACACACGCACGCACGCACGCATACACACACACACACACACACACACACACACACACACACACACACACACACACACACACACACACACACACACACACACACACACACACACACACACACACACACACACTGAAGTCTCCTAAACTACCCTGTGGTGTTGGAGGTACATGAAGGAAAAGCCCTTCAACCTTCTCAACCAAACTACTGCTCTGAGAGAAAACTGTCTTTCTCTATACTGCAGAAAGAGAGAGAGAGGAAGAGAGAAAGAGAGAGGAGAGAGACAGAGCGAGGATAGAGTGAGAGTGTGTGAGAGAGAGAGTGAGAGAGAGAGAGGGAGAGAGAGGGAGAACCAGTGTGCTCCTCTATGAAGTCCCTCTGGCTCGGTCTCCTAGCAACAGTTGTCAGGGGCAACCCCCGGCCTCTGCAGGCGACACACCGTGCTTTGCATCTGCTGTGTGTGTGTGTGTCTGTGTGCCTGTGTGTCTGTGTGTGTGTGTTTGTTCTTGGTTTTACTATCCTTGTGGAGACACAAAGTCCTCACAAAGATAGTAAAATAAGGAAAATTCTGTGGGGACATTTCACCACAAGGAAAACAGCTATTTTAGGTTTAGAGGTTAGGGTTAGAATTATGGTTAGGGGTTTGGGATTAAGGTTAGGGTTAAGGTTAGTGTAAGTGTTAGGGTTAGAGGTAAGGGGAAATAGGATTATGAATGTGAGTGAATTGTTTGGTTCCCACAAGGATAGTAAAACAAACGTGTGTGTTTGTGTGAGTGAACCCAGTAATCACGTAGCCGAGTGTCTATATGACTCAAACCATTCAGTGTTCGTATTTCAAACTATAGGTTCGTAATCATCATCATCTGTCAGTATTGCATATGACAGTCATGATGCCACATGCAGGGCATTGGCATACTGATATGCAGTGTTTAATGTTACCTATGTTATCATGACCCATTTCTGCACTGATGCTCACACACACACACACACACACACACACACACACACACACACACACACACACACACACACACACACACACACACACACACACACACACACACACACACACACACACACAAACACACACACACACACACACACACACAACACACTAGTGTATAATCCAATAGCCTCTCACAGACATAAACAGACACTGCCCCCTACTGCTATGCAGCATGTAAAACAGCTTAAATTGTGAGGATGTGAGGAAGAAGCCATCTGAGATGTCCGAACATTCATGTTCTCCCATATACAGACCTGGGTTTCAACACGCTTGTGTTCCATGCTATATCTGTAAACTACACTGAGTATACCAAACATTAGGAACACCTTCCTAGTACTGCCCCTCAGAACAACCTCAATTTGTTGGGGCATGGACTCATCAAGGTATCAACATCGTTCCACAGGGGTGCTGGCCTATGTTGACTCGTATGCTTCCCACAATTGTTGGCTGTCCTTTGTGTGGTGGACCATACTTGATACACATGGGAAACTGTTGAGTGTGAAAAACCCACCAGCGTTGCAGTTTTTCAAAAACCAGTGTGCCTGGCATCTACTAGGTCGTTGCTGTAAATGATAATGTGTTCTCAGTCAACTTACCTGGTAAAATGAATCAATTGAAGTGGTTACACTGATTGTAGTGGATTTAACAAGTGACATCAATAGGGGATCATAGCTTTCACCTGGATTCACCTGGTCAGTCTATGTCATGCAAAGAGCAGGTGTCTTTAATGTTTTGTATGATCAGTGTATGTTGTAAGGTACAACATCAGACCTAGAGAAAACATTTCTGGTTAGTTTTATAGTTGGCCATCTAGTTTATTCACCATCTATCTACAAATAACAAGGTTCAATTGAATGAGAATTTTGAATGTATTTAATAAATATGATTATGAGTAACTGTGTTACTGCTGTTATTACCGTGGTAACAGTCCCTCAGCTCTGATTGGAATGTAAATGTAGAGAATCTAATCACAGTCTTCCATAATGATAATAAATGTAATCATCCTGTTTCATTCCCCTCATTGACTTGTATTGTATTTATTATGGATCCCCATTAGCTGCTGCCTTGGCTTCTTCCTGGAAGCAGTGTATTTCCCCTCTTTCCCCTCTATTCTGTCTCATCCTGCCTTATCCAACTTTGGACCTTAATTTAATGAATTGTATTTATTTAAGTCTCTCCTGTAAGCTAAAGTTCATATTGATGTGTAATCCTGTGAAATGTATTTCCAGTAGCGTATGGTGTTATCATTTTCCTAACCCCCAGTCTCATGCTATAATAAATATCACAAAAGAAATGAATCAAACATAAAAATGTATATACCATATCAACAGTGCTAATATCCTTTTGTCTTTGTATATGACAGGAGAATTAAAGCTCTCTGAAAGGCGATGCATTTTAAAAACAACTAACCATTCTATAGTCTATAACTGCTGTGGAAGCCAGACTGTTATTTCCCGGTTGTGTGGTTTCTGCAGATAAGGTGACTAAAATTGTAATGAACTGAATACAGATTCTGTTTCATTCCAATTAATGTGTGTGTGTGGCATCAATATGCATGTGTGTTTTGTGTGTGTGAGTGTATGTAGTGTGTGTGTGTGTTGGAGTGTCAGTGTAAGTATGTGTGAGTGTGTGCGTAGAGTCCAGTGAGTAAGTGAGTCAGTGCAAGAGAGTCAGTGCAAAAAAAGGGCCAATGCAAATAGTCAGAAGCTTTATGGATTGTGGGTAGAAGCTTCTCAGGAGCCTTTTGGTGTCAGACTTGGAACTCTGGTACTGCTTGCTTTGCAGTAGCAGAGTGAATAGTCTACGTCTTGGGTGGCTGGAGTCTGAACATTTTCCTGGTCTTCCTCTGACACTGCCTGGTATAGAGGTCCTGGATGGCAGGGAGCTTGGCCCCAGAGATATACTGGGCCGCACCGCCCTCTGCAGCACCTTATGGTCGGATGCCAAGCAGTTACCATACCAAACGGTGATGCAGCCGGTCAAGATGCACTCAATGGTGCAGCATTAGAACCTTTTGAGGATCTGAGGGGCCCTGAAGGGGAAGAGGCATTGTTGTGCATTCTTCACAACTGTGTTGGTGAGTGTAGACCATGTTAATTCCTTACGGATGTGGACACAGAGGAACTTGAAGCTCTCGATCCTCTCCACTACAGCCACATCAAAGTGGATGGGGCGTGCTCAGCCCTCCGTTTCCTGTAGTCCACGATTACATCCTTTGTCTTGCTGATGTTAAGTGAGAGGTTGATGTCTTGGCACCACACTGTCTTGGCACCACATAGGTCTCATCATCAATGGCTATCAATACATTTTTTGCTCCATAAGTAATTCAACAATGTGTACACAAATTTGAAATAGACAAGATGCCGGCGTACACATTGTTGGATTACTTCATGGAGCAAAACATTTTAATAATGGAGCATTTTCTAAATTCAAACGCACAACATGCAATAAAACCCTGTAAAATCTTTAGTTATATCACATTATTCTAGTGTACAATCTGTAGCTAGCATCATGGGTGTTCTCATCCCAATGATATTTCCTTTCTCCTGCAGTGTTCACAAGTTCACTAGGCCTACTTCCTACAAAATGAAAGTATAGGATTGCTAGAGGCATGTGTTAGTGGGAGTTTGCTAAATGTTTCTTACACCAGTCATTTCCTTTCAAATCATTGAAGGAAGTGAAGTGAACAAGTGCACACTTTGGGAGGAAGGAGCAATAGCCCCCAGAGTAATATGGGTAATGGAGTGTTTTAATTAGACAGAGCAGTAGGGCTATGAGTAATTTGGTCTGGTTAAGTGTACTCTATCTCCCATTAGAGGAAGTTACAGCATTAGAAGTAATCTCTGTCTCTCTGTCTCTCTGTGGATTAGTAGATGGGTGGTAGGGGGAGGAACAGAAATTACTAGAATAGACAGTTAGACCGTGTTTGCTATGATAATCAAGCTGAAGCACTCATCTGTCTTATCACGTGTGTGGATAGGCCTCATCTCTGTCTCTGAGAGAGAGAATATGCTGATAGTGAAGTACACTGTACTACCCCACTCTGAAAGTGGAGTAGTTTTTTGGGGTATACTGTATGTACCATACTTACTATTTCTTTTTTTGACAACTTTTACTTCACTAAATTCCCCCCCAAATAATGTACTTTTTACCCCATACATGTTCCCTGACATCCAAAAGTACTTGTTACATTTCAAATGCTAGGCAGGACAGAAAATGGTCCAATTCACACACTTCTCAAGAGAACATCCCTGGTCATCCCTACTGCCTCTGATCTGGCAGACTCACTGAACACACATGCTTCATTTGTAAACTATGTCTGAGTGTTGGAGTGTGCCCCTGGCTATCCATAAATTTAAAAAACAAGAGTATTGTGACGTCTGGTCAGCTTAATATAAGGAATTTTTAATTATTCATATCTTTACTTTAACTTTTGATACGTAAGTATATTTTAGCAATTACATTTACTTTTGATACTTAAGTACTAAAGTAGTATTTTACACAGAGCACCATTAAATCCATTATTAAAACATGCCTTGAAGAATGGGCAACAATCCCAGTGGCTAGATGTGCCAAGCTTATAGAGAAGGGGGGGGGGGGGAGTTATGAGTTATGCACGCTCAAGTTTTCATTTTTTTTGTCGTATTTCTTGTTTGATTCACAATAAAAAATATTTTGCATCTTAAAAGTGGTAGGCATGTTGTGTAAATCTAATGATACAAGCCCCCCCCCAAAAATCAATTTTAATTCCAGGTTGTTGGCAACAGAATAGGAAAAATGCCAAGGGGGTGAATATTTTCACAAGCCGCTGTAGGTGAACCAACACACACACAGAATCGCACCCGTGCGTCTCACACACACCACAGACAAACACACACAAACCACAGACGAACCCACACACACTCATGAGAAGACTGTTATAATGAGTGGTATTCCCCTCAAGCTCCACCAATAGTCCTTATTCAGCTAGTTTTCAGTTTTACCCTCCCCACCCTAACCCAAAGCCACTTCCAGACAGCCCTTGCTAAATTCTTGCTTGAGGAATTACTCTTTGGTAAGAAGCTTTTTTGGTTTATTTTTGAACATTTGAATTAAAAACTATCATAGTAAGTTACTTAATCGTCACCCAGAAATGATTTGATGTTGAGATACTTTAATGCATAACGCATTAGGGTTAAATGAACGTATTCTAACGCATGCAGTGCAGTCACACATCGGTGGGTCTGAGGTGAATATCTCTCTCTCTCTCTTTCTCTCTCCCACAGTCCCCTGGATGGACAGAAGAGAGTAGAACTGAATGCAGAGCAGCAGTGGAGACAGGAGGAGAAAAATAACAAGTCTTCCAGAACACACTACACTATATGAGTAATTATATACATGGATGATTCGGTTGTGTTTTACAGTGCATCTAAACCATTAATAAGTCTGTGTTTGCAGTATTTCCTTCTCCCTCAATACAGCCAGCCTCTCCCCATCATGCCTCCAGCCTGGATAATATGCCCAATCATGTCAGGCCATACTAATCCATTTATAGCGATGACAAAGAGTGCCAGGCCACGCCAATGGCCCTCTTGACACACTGTAAAACAAATCTAGTTGTTTTAACTAAATAATAGTAAGTAACTGGTTCCACAACACTTTTTGGTCAAAGTGGTACCCTTAACTTTAAAATAAATGTTGGCCTAAGCTTAGCTCCAATATGAAAAAATATATGAAAGAATTCTGTAAACTTAAAATGATGTGTTTGTTCAATTTGTCTCAAATGTTCATTCAACTAGAAATGATTTGGGTATGTTACCTAAAAAAAGGCTGTGGAACTAGTTACACACACAGTACTTTTAACTTACATAATTGACACACATGATTACATTGTGCATGTTAATTTATACACTAACTAAAATGAAACACGTCCTCAGCTGGGATTTCAACTCACAGCATTCCAATCTCCCTGCTACACCGCCATGTCTGTATCAGTAACTGATTTCACAGGTGTATGGCTGCAAGTTGCCATTCACCTGTGTGCGCCTGTGTGTAGTCACTTAGCAGACACTCTTATCCAGAGCAACTTAGATTTTTACACCTTTTTTGTACTGGTCCTTTGTGGGAATCAAACCCACATTTCTAGTGCTGCAAGCAACATTTAATTTTAATTGTATTATTATTAATTTTTTTCGCCTTCATTTAACCAGGTAAGCCAGTTGAGAACAAGTTCTCCTTTACAACAGCAACCTGGCCAAGATAAAGCAAAGCAGTGCGACAAAAACAACAACACAGAGTTACACATGGAATAAACAAACATGCAGTCAATAACACAATATAAATATATATACACAGTGTGTGTAAGTGTGGAAGAGTAGGGGAGGTAAAGCAATAAATAGTCCATAGAGGCGAAATAATTACAATATAGCATTAACACTGGAGTGATATATGTGCAGATGATGATGTGCAAGTAGAGATACTGGGGTGCAAAAGAGCAAGAGGATAAGTAACAATATGGGGATGAGGTAGTTGGGTGTGCTATTTACAGATTGGCTGTGTACAGGTACAGTGATCGGTAAGCTGCTCTGACAGCTGATGCTTAAAGTTGGAGAGGGAGATATAAGACTCCAGCTTCAGTGATTTTTGCAATTCGTTCCAGTCATTGGCAGCAGAGAACTGGAAGGAAAGGCGGCCAAATGAAAGGCATCACCGAAATCAAGGATCGGTAGGATAGTCAGTTTTACGAGGGTATGTTTGGCAGCATGAGTGAAGGAGGCTTTGTTGCGAAATAGGAAGCCGATTCTAGATTTAATTTTGGATTGGAGATGCTTAATGTGAGTCTGGAAGCAGAGTTTAGAGTCTAACCAGACACCTAGGTATTTGTAGTTGTCCACATATTCTAAGTCAGAACCGTCCAGAGTAGTGATGCTAGTCGGTTTACCTGGAGGAAAATGGTGAAGGGTCATGCTTTTTTCATTTCAGTCAAGGGGAGGGTTTAGTATTTTTTTGATCTAGTCCAGTGGAGGGTCGTGCAATTTGTAATGAATGAAATGTCACTATCTCTCTGTGTTTTAGAATTAGTTGCTTATTAGGAGAGCTATACAGTATATATCCATCTCGATGTTTGCCCGATGCAACCCCTCATCTCTGATTTTCCACTGGGCACACAATATCACACTAAAATATAAGTTATTGACCTTATTTTTGAGTATCGTCTCAATAAAACTAGGCTGCATTACACAAAGCAATGGATGTTCCAATCCTGAGCTGCAGCCTGCTCTGCTCTTGCTGATCAAAAACTTGTTTGTGAGCTGCCTAACCAATGGCTGTGCTATGAAGGTCCTACGGTGGCAGTTCAGGAGGAGAGTCAAATGTTTATTTAGGGATGAGGCCTGAATTAGGCCTTGCGCGCGAATTAGCCTATAGCTTATGTTCTGTTCAGTTTCAGAAGGAGAGTGAGAAGACGAGAAGGAGGACCGGAGGTCAACTTTGATAGCTTGCTACTACTATAATTGATTTTATTAAAAACAATTTGTTTCTTGCCCATGATGAGTTTACCTGAGTTATTGACCTCACAATAAGCCATATTTGAATCGTTGTCGTGCAGAAACTTGAAGCAGCATCCGCAGCACAGTCAGTGGGAAATGGACAGCTCATGGTGCTGAAGGAAGGCACATTGGAGTAGGCATGATTCATTTCAACTTCTTCAATTTAATTAGACTTACTAACGACAAGGGGGCTCTAGGGTGTCGAAATTAGGCTAAATATCAGGGATCAAGGTAAGACCCAGATGTAGACTGTCGAAGTAACACTGTTTATTGTAGCAAACGGGAAGAAAAGACAGGTCAAGGACGGCAAGCTGACTCAGGGTCGGGGACAGGCAGGGTTCAGTAATCCAGAGGTGGAGCAAAGATACAGGATGGCAGGCAGGCTCAGGGTCAGGCAGAGAGGTCAGGCAGGCGGGTACAGGGTCAGGACAGGCAAAGGTCAAAACCGGGAGGACTAGCAAAGAGAGGCTGGGAAACGGAAGGAGCTGACAGAAAATATGCTGGTTAACTTGAACAAACAAGAGGAATTGGCAACAAACAGACAGAGAACACAGGTATAAATACACAGGGGATAATTGGGAAGATGGGTGAAACCTGGAGGGGGGTGAAGACAAGCACAAGCACAAGTGAAACAGATGAGGGCGTAACACTATAGGCTGCTATATACATAGATTTGTCGGTCAATTTCGACACCCACTTCTGCTAAATGCAGAAGACACGTTTCAGTTGAATGCATTCAGTTGTGAAACTGACTAAGTATCCCCCTTCTTTAAACAGGAAAGGGCCTTCCCCAATCTGTTGCCACAAAGTTGAAAGCACACAATCTTCTAGAATGTCATTGTATGCTATAATGTTAAGATTTCACATCCCTGGAACTAAGGGGCCTAGCCCGAACCAAGAAAAACAGCCCCAGACCATTATTCCTCCTCCACCAAACTTTACAGTTGACACTGTGCATTGGGGCAGGTAGCGTTCTCTTGGCATCCGCCAAACCCAGCTTCATTCGCTGGACGGAAGTGCCATTCATCACTACAGAAAACGTGTTTCCACTGCTCCAGAGTCCAATGGCGAGCTTGGCATTGAGCATGGTGATCTTAGGCTTGTGTGCCGTTGCTAGGCCATGGAAACCCATTTCATGAAGCTCCCGACGAACAGTTATTGTGCTGACGTTGCTTGGTAGTGAGTGTTGCAACCAAGAACAGATGATTTTTACGCGCTACACGCTTCGACACTCGGCGGTCCTGTTCTGTGAGCTTGTGTGGCCTACCACTTCGCGGCTGATCCGTTGTTGCTTCTAGACATTTCCACTTCACAATAAAAGCACTTAGAAAATATTGGAAAAAAAAGAATAACAAGGAATAATTACACAATGAGTAATGATAACTTGGCTGTGTGTGTGTGTGTGTGTGTGTGTGTGTGTGTGTGTGTGTGTGTGTGTGTGTGTGTGTGTGTGTGTGTGTGTGTGTGTGTGTGTGTGTGCGGGCGATTAGTATTGACATGTTCACTGATGGCATATGACCAGTGTGACATAGAAGTGAACAGGTTTAGAAGTGATCGACTGAGGTGAGAATTCTCTCTGTCATAATCTACGCAGGTGCGTTTTGTGTGCAGTGGTGATTATTTGATGTGATTTTTAATGTGATCTGCGGTTTTTCTTGCTGCAATTTAAGGATGGGGCAGAGAATGACATAGAGTAACACACACACAGACCAGCCTGTGTACTGCAGAGTAATCAATTAGACTACTGCATGATGTCATACTGCCAGATATTACATTACCCCTCCCCCTTCAGGACTATAATGCAGAGAGAGAGAAAAATTGTTGCTGTTTGTTTTATTTTTTGTGTATCATGTTCCGTGTATAATTGTTTTTGTTGATATATACTATTGTTGTTGCTTAAGCATATTGTTCATTTATGTAATAATGAATTTCTTTGGCATCAGTGGCAACCACCCATCCATGCCATTAAAGCATTTATAGAATAAAGAAAGAGATAGAAGATCCAATTTACAATTTAGCTGCGATCAAGTTGATTAAGATACTGTAAACTCTACGAACACAGAAATCATGCTCTCTTTCTCTCCTCATCACCTTTCTCCAAAACAGCCCTAACTTGCCATAAATATTGCATCGCATGCATCTCCATTTCTTGCTGTATGGATCATGAATTAACAACAAGGTCTCATGGTTTGACCAATTTGACTTCAGATTCAGATGTTTATCCATGTTTCTCCAAACATCAATACTTAGAAGTTTCTCCAAAACGTTGAGGTGTTTTGGAAACCCTAGGTTGCTCCTCCTGCTTCAGCTGCACCTTGGGTTAATACAAAAAACAACCATCTTGCATGGGGATGGAACACGCCACCCTAAGCTTATGCCTATGCCCATCTTCCATTCTGAAAGCCAGGCCTACTTGACGGAAATAGCGTTTTGATAGCATCCTCCGATGTCCTCAGGATGTGGATAAATGGTCGATTTCAAAGTGAATCTTGAGCAACTTGGCTGGAATTATCGCTACACCTTCTCATAAACATTGTAAAAAGAGATGTTACAAGATAAATGCTGATGAAATGATTGTGCATACAGACTGTTGGTGTATTACAAGCAATGTTAAAGATAAAGATAGATGTCACACACACACTGCATAAGGTCATGACAGGGTAAATTGATTAGAAGTGAATGAGGAGCTTCATTCCATCGGATTGAATCATCTGCTCTTTATAATTTGGAATCAGCCCGAACCTAATATACGACACACACACACACACACACACACACACACACACACACACACACACACACACACACACAGACACACACCGACACCGACACACACACACACACACACACACCGACACCACACACACACACACACACACACACACACACACACACACACATAATGGGATGATGTGTAGCGAGTGATACAAATATACATAATTTTATGGAGCCTACTGAGGAGATGAGATGAGGGGAGCCCCCTAATCAAGACCATAGTTCAAACCATACACACACACATGGTTTATTCAAGTTTGGCATGAACACACCCTTTGCAGGTGTTCCACACGCTTTGCTTACAGAAGTCACATTTACCCAAATGTTATTCACTCAGAAGATATATTAAATAATATTTTCCCTGTTGAAAAGAAAAGCATGGATCTATACACTGAGTAGATTGAGTTCATATATCACCAGGAGCTTGTTTCAGTGGTATCTCTGTCAGGCAGAGTGGGTTTTGTGCCATTCCTCCTGTTATAGTTCTGCATGCAGTGAACAGCCCTGAAGCTGTGTGACTGTAATCCGCTTAGCCTCTCTCTCTCTCTCTCTCTCTCTCTCTCTCTCTCTCTCTCTCTCTCTCTCTCTCTCTCTCTCTCTCTCTCTCTCTCTCTCTCTCTCTTTCTCTCTCTCTCTCTCTCTCTCTCTCTGTGTGTGTGTGTCCGTATATATGCGCCACTACAGCCTCTCTCTACCCTTAGTCAAGCTCTCTGTTGTATCCCAGTCAGCCCTTTCTGCAGAGATCCATTCTCAAACACATAGTCAGAAATGACGCAGCTAGATACTGTATAAGAGTATTTTGTCTCCAGTGACCTCAAGACCGATACCACATTCAGACTCCATCTAGGAATGCTAGAACCCATGGCTTGAGCTAGCTGAGGTGTTTGATGAGGATCACACCAGTAATGCTAGCAGACATAGCTAGCACTACCTGAGGTTTCTGTTATGAATCAAACCAGTATGGTAGCCGACATAGCTAGCGCTATAGCTGAGGTTTCTGATGGGGATCACACCAGTAATGCTAGCATGTCCTGTGGAGGTCAGACCATAGGCTATTTCCTGTTAGCCGTTGTGATCCTATCTATCGCCTCTCACATCATATGAAACTGTGTCTCTATTTAGTCTGCGGCTGCCTCAGCATCGTTCATGCATGGACTAAAATAGATCACATAGGAGCCATGCAGACAAAGAAGCACACAGAACCATGACTGATATCATCTTCATTTGGAGACACAAGTTTCAAGTCAAAAAGGCATCATCAGCTGAAAAATGATGGCTATCTTTTGCTTTGCTGTGGATTAAGTAATAACCAATTCTCCCTCCCTCCCTCCCTCCCTCCCTCCCTCCCTCCCTCCCTCCCTCCCTCCCTCCCTCCCTCCCTCCCTCCCTCCCTCCCTCATAAACCATCAGTCAATCAGCTCTGAGATCCAATCATATTTTCTGTATCTGGCCTCCCCTAGGCCTGCTCTCCATGACAGGCCTGAGACCACTCAGTATTAATGCTACTGTACTGTAACTCAGCTCCAATCACATTAGCTCCAGACAGATGGAGCCCAGAGGAGAACTAAAACACAATTTACTGGATGTCTTTATTTATATCAGCCACAACAACAAGGCTCCCCAGCACAAACACACTGTCATTTCTCCTGTTCCCTCTAATTGAACGAGGTCACTTCCTGTCAACTAATTTAATGAGGTTGATGGGTCCGTAGTCAGCGGTGCTGGAATGGGGTTGGGGGTCTGTAACCATGGTGATGAGGATAGGGGGTCTGAGTGTGTGTGTGTATTTCAGGGGAAGGGGTAATACTGTGGCTAAGAATCTGTATAGTGTGAAACTTAACAACGTTCTTCATAAAACCTTGCATGTTTTCAGACAGACACTGAACTGATAGGTGTCTTAATCACAACTGACTATTGACAATAGTTCCATGGCAACATGTGTTTCCCCAGAGCCCCATACATAATTTAGATTTAGAATGACATTAACATGCTAAATTAAAATTAAAACATCATTAAACCTTTCCAAGAGGCGACACCCCAAAGAGGAGACAGAGTGAGTGAGTGAAAGAGAGAGAGAGAGACATCCAGAGAGAGAGAAAAAGAGGAAGAGCGAGCCTTCTGTTGCTCGTTGTGTAAGCAGCCTCCACACCCACCAAGGAGATGGCTTCCCTCAGTGAACTTGGCACAAACATAATAGCAGATGCCCTTCTTTACACACGGGGAGATAGGGAGAGAAAAAGAGAAATAGAAAGAGAGAGGTAGAGGGATAGAGAGGGAGATATATCTACAGGTATCTAGTTTTTGTGTGGTTATTATTATTTGTATTATTTGTGGCAGTCAGTATTTTCTGTGGGTGTTTACAGAGTCTGTGTGTTATTAAAATCACTTCCTGTAATTACACCAGGAGATAATCACTGCCTCAACTGAAATATTAATACACACAGCAGAAATGTCATTAATATTCATGCAGCCACAGACAGCCACGCAAACATGCACACACAGCCACAGACACAAAGCCACACACAAACACACACACCAGCGACTGACATACAAGGGTTGCCCTATTGCCTGGGGCAACTGAACTGAACAGTCACACAAATTGAGCATGCTTTGAGGTTGCCCCATTGGGTAGGTGATAACAAGTAGTTAAAACAACCAAACTGCAAGGAATTCCAGTAGCCTAAAACTGATTTTCTGTTCCTCCCCACTGTTTATTGATAACAACCAAAATACAAAGAATTGCAGTACTGGTCTTTCTGATTCCTCCTCAATGTGTAGATGAAAGGCCTACAGTTGAAGTCGGAAGTTTACATACTCTTAGGTTGGAGTCATTAAAACTAGTTTTTCAACCACTCCACAAACTATAGTTTCAGCTAAGAAAACAGCCAAGACCTCAGAAAAAATTGTAGACCTCCACAAGTCTGGTTCATCCTTGGGAGCAATTTCCAAACGCCTGTAGGTACCACGTACATCTGTACAAACAATAGTACGCAAGTAAGAACACACAACCGTCATACCGCTCAGGAAGGAGACGCGTTCTGTCTCTTAGAGATTAACGTACTTTGGTGCGAAAAGCGCAAATCAATCCCAGAACAACAGTAAAGAACCTTGTGAAGATGCTGAAGAAGACAGGTAGAAAGTATCTATATCTATATCTATATAAGTATCTATATCTATATTTTAAGGAGTCCTATATCGACATAACCTGAAAGGCCACTCGGCAAGGCAGAAGCCACTGCTCCAAAACCGCCATCAAAAAGCCAGACTATGGTTTGCAACTGCACATGGGGACAAAGATCATACTTTTTGGAGAAATGTCCTCTGGTCTGATGAAACAAAAATAGAACTGTTGGGCCATAATGACCATCGTTATGTTTGGAGGAAAAAGGGGGAGGCTTGCAACCCAAAGAACACCATCCCAACCGTGAAGCACGGGGGTGGCAGCATCATGTTGTGGGAGTGCTTTGCTGCAGGAGGGACTGGTGCACTTCACAAAATAGATGGCATCACGAGGAAAGAAAATTATGTTGATATATTGAAGCAACATCTCAAGACATCATTCAGAAAGTTAAAGGTTGGTCGCAAATGGACAATAACCCCAAGCATACTTTCAAAGTTATGGCAAAATGGGTTAAGGACAACACAGTCAAGGTATTGGAGTGGCCATCACAAAGCCCTGACCTCAATCCTGTAGAAAATGTGTAGGCAGAACTGAAAAAGTGTGTGCGAGCAAGGAGGCCTCAGTTACATCAACTCTGTCAGGAGAAATGGGCCAAAATTCACCCAACTTATTGTGGGAAGCTTGTGGAAGGCTACCCAAAACATTTGACCCAAGTTAAACAATTTAAAGGCAATGCTACCAAATACTAATTGAGTGTATGTAAACTTCTGACCCATGGTAATGTGATGAAAGAAATAAAAGCTGAAAAGAATCATTCTCTCTACTATTATTCTGACATTTCATATTCTTAAAATAAAGTGGTGGTACTTACCTACCTAAACAGGGAATTTTTACTAGGATTAAATGTCAGTATTTGTGAAAAACTGAGTTTAAATGTATTTGCGTAAGGTGTATGTAAACTTCCGACTTCAACTGTACATGGCAGTTCTGCATGTAAATAGTTCATTTACATTTTCGGACAAGTGCTCAAAATCTTCATGAAACCAACATATCCTCCTGAGTCCTGATGGGCAAGTGGCTTTCAGACTTTAATGTCAATCCCTGCACACACACAAACACACACACGCACGCACTCACGCACGCACTCACACACACACACAAACCTCTAAACTGCATAAACATACATTATGATTTCAGATAGGATTGAGCTCTGAACATGACAGTGTGAATATGAATACATTTTCGGATGTAATGAAAACATGTATTACTGAGTTTTGATCAGTTATTAGATAACCACTCTTCATAAATAATACGGAAATAATTACAATAACATCTTCAATTGATGTGATGTGTTTCTCCACAGAGTCCATGACTGAAGTCACCTTTGAGGTTTAATCATTCATGCATATATTTGAAATACTGTTTGTATGTTTGGACCAGGATGCTAACACTATTTCAAGTCAGTAATTTCGACAGAGGTAAAGATATGATGCTAGCTATATTTTGACTTATGTTCCACCTTTCTTCCCCTTTCCATCTTCCACCCCTCCACCCCCTTAACATCCACCCTCACCCCACCCCCCTCCTCCTGTCCAATCCCTGGGCGTGTAACATGGCCTATTGCTATGGCTACAGACAGCTTTAACAGGAGGAGATAACAAGTAGTTCAGTGAAGCCCCTCTGGGATGGAGGAAACTGACAAGCACATAGAATTACAATGACTAGAATGGACTATTGCATGTCTAGTGTTTTGTCTCCATTGATTTTATTTCTACTTCTGGCCGGGAAGGCATCTTGAGATGTCACTGTATTTTAAAATGATAAAAATGGCCTATACAAGCTGCTTTTGTGGTGTTATGAGTTTGTGGGTCGTGTGTGTTCTCCCTCTCATGAGAAAAGGTATATTTTCTAAGTCTGGAGAAAGAGAAGACGATTGCCAAAATCAAGCTCTAGCCAATAATGAATGAGAAAAAAAGAATGCACACACACATACACATCAGCAGCACATTCAGCACATCGCCCATCTGGTAACAGTGATATCTGTTCTCTGTGTGATGTCTCATAACCAGCCCACTGCAGAGAGATCCCTGTGAGCATGTGGAGCATTTAGACAAAGCAAGGAAACATACCCATATTGGGCTGAAGCACAGAAATGTTTGATGAAATGGTACAATGTTTGATGATAATACGATATTACATAACTACTGATTTCTTTATGATAGAGGTGGGAGATTTGTGGAGGGTGTATAGTAGTGTACATGGGAGCTCATGCAACATCTCCCATTGTGGGGTGACATCTTGCTTCCTGCTTCAGTGACTGTGTGTGTATATGTGTGGTTGTGCCTGTGTGTGTGTGTGTGTGTGTGTGTGTGTGTGTGTGTGTGTGTGTGTGTGTGTGTGTGTGTGTGTGTGTGTGTGTGTGTGTGTGTGTGTGTGTGTGTGTGTGTGTAAAAATACCTGGACCTTTCCTACTCACCATAAGCAAACAGACAGCTGATTCGGGCATGAGTTGGACGGCCATGATGGGGTCCTGTAGACTGACTGAAGTTCACCAGGGAAAACGACCAGACGCCTCAACGAGATAGACCTCTCCTCCTCCTCTTCTTCTTCCTCAGAAACCAAGTCTTCACTCAATGAGCACACATCCCTTTGTCCTTACCTTCTGCTTGTTGTTTCTACTTTCCTTTTTCTCAGCAGACTCTCTCCCTCTTCATTCTCACCATGACCCCCTCGAGACCCTCTTCAACTCCTGACGCTGTGGCGAAACCGTTACCTCTCCTTCACTCTTCACTTATTTTTCTTCCTCTCCTTCTGTCTTTCTTGTCTTTGATAAGCAGAGAAGACCCCCTCCACTTCAGCTTTGACACGCCCCTCCTGTACAGCCCTCTCCCCCCTGCTGAAACCTCCTGGGATCCCTGTATCTCAGGAGTGTGCCCCCCTCCCTCCTATCCTCCCCTATTTGCTCCCTTAGTTTCTCACAACACAAAGCCTGAGAGGCAGCAATACGCTCCTCTCCTCTTGATCTCTTATTTCGTTCCTCTCCAGTCACCACGCGTCTCTGTCTGTCCGTTCTGTCCTGGGACTGTACTGTTTCTGGTCAAGAGAACCCCCTCTCTGGCCACGATATTCCCCCACCTAGAGTGCGCTTTGCTGGGAGAGTAGCAGGAACTCTCCTCCTCTCCTCCACACAGAGACCCAGGATGCTGCAGCAAAGACAGAGCTCACACACACTCACTTATGCTCACGCTGATCCCTGCCTTATAAAGCATGACACGAGGAGAAAGACTGCGAGGGAGAGTGAGGGAGAGCAAGAGTGTGTGAGAGATAGATAGGGAGCTGTAGAGGGAGTCAGCGAGTCACCGGTAAGAGATTTCCATGCCGAGCAGAAAGAGTACAAGGGTGGGAGGAGAGAGAGAGAGAGCGAGAGAGAGAGAGAGAGAGAGAGAGAGAGAGAGAGAGAGAGAGAGAGAGAAGACCGCGCCTATCGACAACGGCAGATAGTAGATCAGACGATGCAAAGGAGCATGGGAGTTGGGCAAACACACCTCAGCTCGCTTAATGAATACAGCATGTGGTTGTGTGAGTCTGTGGGTGCAAGTGTGTGTGTGTGTTAACACCACTTTAGCCATAGAGTATCAACAAGTAAAATCACCTGTTTTCAGATGTCTTTTAAGAGATGACTGACAGCAGCATGGCAGATAAATAATTCAGATAAAAACACTGTCTCAGCGTGGCTTTTGTTCTCTCTCTGGGGGGGGATAAAGAGTGTGGTTACAGTGGTAACAGTGAGAACTGAACACTCTACAGTATTACTGTCGTCTGTTGCAGCCATGAGTCTCAGACACATCCGTGCTGAACATTTAACAAATGCAACTAGTCCTCTGTGTGTTAATCCTCTCATACATCGATAACCAGTTGTTACAATGACCTTCCATGATACAGATGTCGAATCTTAATTTCAGACAAGATGTATCAACCCCTACAAAAATGTCAATTCAAATTTCCTGTTACTGCAGTATTATTTAACTGGTGTATAAAACAGACTCAATTTAAGATCCTGCATTTGTAGGGGAGAGTGGGGTAAGTTGAGCCAAAGAGTAACTTGAGCCACCCTTGTTTCTAGAGAACCATACACAAAATGTATCATTTGACCAACTATTTAGGGAGAAGTCATCATTTCATGGAGTTTGTCATTTATTGGAGTTTGGTCCAAAAAAACAGATTTTCACCAAATCAAATGAATGTATGGTGTTAGAGACTTCATGATGCTTGCATCTAAACCAAAGTAATGTCAAGATTGTTCTATACATCAATTGGGGTCTCTATAAGCTTCAATATGAGGTCCTAAACCTAGCATGAAAGTGCATCATTGTAGCTGTGTGGGCTAATAGTCTAAATGTTTGTCTTGGGGTATAGAGTGTCAATAGCTATGGGGTAACTTGAACCAATGGTTGAGCCAATGGCAAGCGTTTTCTTCACAGGCGTAATGACAGGCATTATTGAAAAACAATTTTCAAAAACAAAGTGTTGGTTAAGTGATTGTGATTGTATTGAATTGTGTTTGGGAAATAAATATAGACATGGTTTTAAAAAGGTAGTGGTCATATTTAATTCAGTATAGGAATTTGTAGTCGGCTTAACTTACCCTGTCATACAGCACAATTTACCCCATATCTGGGGTAAGTTGTGCCAAGAGACCACTTTTTTGGACAAGCTTTATTTTCAAAACTATAATGTTTAAATTAATTCTGATTCACAACATCCTGAAATATATGTAGACATCTTTGTTAGAAAGAATACTACATTTCCCTTAACAGAGTGATGCTGAACGTAAAAAATGTCTCCACTTCCCCCAACTATACTTTATTTATTTAATTTGTTGTTATGAGGGAAGTATTCTGAAATATAGTTTACCAAGCTAGCAATTACTACACATTTGAAGTAGCTACACTAAAGCTACCCTTAACTAAAATTACTTTGAAAAAGCAGTTGACTACATTCAAACTACTTTGTGATACAGTGCAGTCGGAAAGTATTGAGACTTTTTCCATATTTTGTTAAGTTACAGCCTTATTATAAAATTGATTAAATGTGTCCCCCCCCCTCATCAATCTACACACAATACCCCATAATGACAGAGTAAAAACAGGTTTTTAGAAATGTTAGAAAAAACTGAAATATCACATTTACAGAAGTTTTCAGATCATTTACTTAGCAACTTTGGCAGTGATTACAACCTTGAGTCTTCTTGGGTATGACGCTACAAGCTTGGCACACCTGTATTTGGGGAGTTTCTCCCATTCTTCTCTGCAGATCCTCGCAAGTTCTGTCAGGTTGGATGGGCAGCGCAGCTGCACGGCTTTTCTCAGGTCTCTCCAGAGCTGTTCGATCGGGTTCAAGTCCAGACTCTGGCTGGGCCACTCAAGGACATTCAGACACTTGTCTCAAAGCCAGTCCTGTCTTGGCTGTGTGCTTAGGGTCATTGTCCTGTTGGAGGGTGAACCTTTGCCCCAGCCTGAGGTCCTGAGCCATCTGGAGCAGGTTTTCATCAAGGATCTCTCTGTACTTTGATCCATTCATCTTTCCCTCGATCCTGACTAGTCTCCAACTCCCTGCCGCCGGAATACATCCCCACAACACGATGCTGCTGCCACCATCATGCAGCATAGGGATGGTTCCAGGTTTCCTCCAGATGTGACTCTTGGCATTCAGGCCAATGAGTTCAATCTTGGTTTCATCAGACCAGAGAATCTTGTTTCTCATGATCTGAGAGTCCTTTAGGTGCCTCTTGGCACTGTGTTCTTGGTGACCTTTAATGCTGCAGAAATGTTTTGTCACCCTTCCCCAGATCTGTGCCTTGACACAATCCTGTCTCGGAGCTCTACGGACAATTCCTTCAATCTCATGGCTTGCTTTTTGCTCTGACATGCACTGTCAAAAGTTGGACCTTTCAAAATAATCTCCAATCAATTGAATTTGCCACAGGTGGACTCCAATCAAGTTATAGAAACATCTCAAGAACTATCAATGGAAACAGGATGAACCTGAGCTCAATTTCAAGTCTCATAGTAAATGGTCTGAAAATGTATTTCTAATAAATTTGCAGAAATTTCTAGAACTTGTTTTCACCTCGTCATATTGTGTGTAGATTGATGAAGAAAAAAAATGTTCAATACATTTTATAATAAGACTGTAACGTAACAAAATGTGGAAAAAGTAATTGGTTCTGAATACATTCTGAATACACTGTAAATAACCATACAGTATCTAAATCTGAAATGTCATAGACTACAAATAGTTCACTCTTGAGTCAGATGTTAACAGAATGTGTAATTAGGCCTATTTAAGTAGTGTATAGTTCCAGTTCTATAGCGCCACCTGGCAAAAAAAGTAATTAACTACTGAAAACACTACCAAGATTGGAATTTAGTTCAGTGGTAACCAAGCTTCAGCAAAACTTTTGTTAAATTACTAGTTGAATTACATGTAGTTTACTACTCCCCAACACTGATGGCACTGGTTGTTATATGAGTAATTAGTTTCAGTATAGTTTAGGTCAAATTTTGAAGCAATTATCGGAGTGATTATCAACAGGTTAGAACACCTTCAACTGTCCGGAGTGGGAGGGGCAGCAGGGGGGAAGCCATTCAAAAAAATCACATGTACTCCTAAAACTGGTTTTAAAACAGTTCCGTTTGTGACATTAAGATTATATCAGTGACTGTGTGTTTCATAGACTTATTTAGGAAAAGTCAAGGATGGGGAGGACATGAGAAAAATATTAAATGTAAATCTCTGCGCTCCTAGTGTTAACCTCCCGCCCTTCTCAGTCACTCTCTCCCCTGTTTTTCTAAAAACAAATTCTCCCCCACCTTCCCTCTCCTTCTCTTCCCTCTTTTGGAGAGAGAGCTAGGAGCAGCAGTATTCTCTCTGGGGGACTAACGTAGTTTTTCCAAACACAGCCACTCCCCCCTCTGTCTTACTCTCTATTTATTTCGCTATCTGTCTCTCTTTCTCTCTCTGCGTGTGTGTGTGTGTGTGTGTGTGTGTGTGTGTGTGTGTGTGTGTGTGTGTGTGTGTGTGTGTGTGTGTGTTTGTGCGTGTGCTAATTGGACCTACTGTATTGAGGGCTGCTGAGAGACAACGCCTGATGACATCACAGCTACTGACGGATCACTACGGCAACCACGTGTGACACAACCAGTGAATTAACCAGAGGAAAAGAAAAAAATACATAATATATTTTGTACAGACTGTACTATGTGGTTCTTTACACTGTATGTGTGTTGTGTTGTACACACACAACCTTCAGTGAATCTTGAGTTTTGTTGATTTGTGGCAATCGTTATAGCACAATCAATATACTTTTGTAAAAGCTATTTTATTTAAGTATCAAAAGCAATAGTAAATGCTACAATATACTTAAGTATCAAAAGAAAAAGTAAATGCTATAAATCATTTTAAATTCCTTATAGTAAGCACACCCGATGGCACAATTAACTTTTTTTAAATGACATATTACTGGCACACTCCAACACTCCAACACTCCAACACTCCATAATATACAAACAAATAATTTGTGTTTATCGAGTGGACCAGAGGCAATTGGAATGACCACGTGTTCTCTTGATAAGTGTGTGAATTGGACCATTTTCCTGTCCTGCTAAATGCAATGAGTACTTTTGGGTGTCAAGGAAAATATATGGGAGTAAAAACGACATATTTTCTTAAAGAATGTAGTGGAGTAAATGTTGTCAAAAATATTATTAGTAAAGTACAGACACCCCTGAAATTTTTTTCAATAGTACTTCAAGTATTTTTTCTTAGTTACTTTACACCACTGAAACCATGTACAGTGCCTTCAGAAAGCATTCAGACCTCTTGACTTATTCCACATTTTGTTGTTACAGCCTGAATTCAAAAAATGGATTTAAAAACATGAAAATTCTCACCCATCTACACACAATACCCCATAATGACGAAGGGAAAATATGTTTTTAGATGTTTTTGCAAATGTTTTGAAAAATAAATACAGAAATATCTAATTTACGTAAGTAAATTCTACTTTGTAGAAGAACTTTTGGCAGTGATTACAGAGTCTTTCTGGGTAACATTTTCCCATTATGCTTTTCAAAATTCTTCAAGCTCTGTCAAATTGGTTGTTGGTCATTGCTAGACAATCATTTCAAGTATTGTCATAGATTTTGAAGTAGATTTAAGTCAAAACTACAACTCGGCCACAGGAACATTCAATGTTTTTTTCAGTGAGCAACTCCAGTATAGATTTGGCCTTGTGTTTTAGGTTATTGTCCTGCTGAAAGATGAATTCATCTCCCAGTGTCTGGTGAAAAGCAGACTGAATTAGGTTTTCCTCTAGGATTTTCCCTGTGCTTAACTCCATTCTGTTTCTTTTTTGTGCTGAAAAACTCCCCCTTCCTTAACTATTACAAGCATACCGATAACATGATGCAGCCAGCAGTGGTACTCAGTAATGTGTTGTATTGTATTTGCCTCAAACATAACACAAAAGTTCATTGCTTTGCCCTATTTCTTGCAGTATTACTTTTGTGCCTTGTTGCAAACAGGATGCATGTTTTGGAATATTTTTTATTCTGTACAGGCTTCCTTCTTTTCACTCTGTCAACTAAGTTAGTATTGTGGAGTAACTACAATGTTGTTGATCCATCCTCAGTTTTCTGCTATCACAGCCATTAAACTCTGTAACTGTTTTAAAGTCACTATTGGCCTCATGGTGAAATCCCTGAGAGGTGTCCCTCCTCTTCAGCAATTGTGTTAGTAAGGACGCCTGTATCTTTGTAGTGACTGGATGTATTGATACACCGTTCAAAGTGTAATTAATAACTCCACCATGTACAAACGGAATTCACTGTCTGACTTTTTACCAATCTACCAATTGGTGCCATTCTTTGTGAAGCATTGGAAAACTCACTGGCCTTTATGGTTGATTCTGTGTTTGAAATTCCCTGATCGACTGAGGGACCTTACAGATAATTGTATATGTGGGATAGAGAGATGAGTTAGTCATTCAAAAATCATGTTAAACACTATTATTGCAGATTCCATGCTAGATAACTATTATTGCAGATTCCAATGGGATTCCATGCTTGATAATGTATGTGATATCAACAGAGAGGTATATTTTCTGGGTTATATAAATATTAACTGGCTTTCATCAGCCTGCCCACTCAAGAAAAAGCTAATTTTAATAATATCCTGTTGAGGCTAGGGGGCAGTATTTTCACTTTTGGATGAAAGGCATGCCCAGAGTAAACGGCATCCTACTCTTTCCCAGATGGGAATATATGCATAGTATTATTACTGGTGGTTAGAAAATACTCTGAAGTTTCTAAAACTGTTTGAATTATGTCTGTGAGTAAAACAGAACTCATATGGCAGACAAAAACCTGAGAAAAAATCCAAACAGGAAGTGAGAACTCAATATAGAAAACAGTGCCATTGGATGTCCATGTTAGATATGGATGAGCATGCACTTCCTAGGGCTTCCACAAGATGTCACCGTCTTAGATTCTGGTTGTATGATTCTACTATGAAGGAGGGGCTCATAATAGCTCTTTGTGTGGGTGGTCTGGTAGAAAGCCTCGGTCTCATTACGCACGGTCACGAGAGAGTGTCCTACCGTTCCTATGCGTTTCTTCAGACAATGAAATTCTCTGGTTGGAACCTTATTGCTGATTAATGTTTAAAACATCCTAAATATGGAGAAGGAGTATGAACATAGGCGGTTTCCGCCTTCTGATAGATTCTGAATGGCACAACACTCAAAACAGATGTTAACGCTCACACAGTATATCATAACACAATTTATTAACCCTTTAAAATGTATGAGGTCTTAGGTTAAATTATATAAGATACTTGTATGTTCATGAATGTTTAATATTACGATTATTTACTTGAATTGCGCGCCCTCCAATTTCACCAGATGTTGTCGGCTGATGTCCTGCTAGCGGGACGCCTATACCTATTAACCCCTTCATTCCCCCCTTTGAGACCACCAGGCCTCAACAAAAGCGAAGTAACTCAAGCATAGTGATTATAAGAATCATCAAATCATCAAAAGGTGCATTAGATTGCAAGCAATCCTCAGGAGATTGAGGATAGAAATAAGGGTCTAGGGGATGAGGAACATGAAGCATTAACATGCCTGGCATAGCCGTATGAAGTACACATTTGCCAGCTGCACAGATGCACAAATGCAAATTAACAAAACGATCAGTGGGAGCAGTAATGGAACCAAAATGGAAAACAATTTAAATATTTCCTGGTTTATCTTTCAGCCACCCAAACGGGAACCAGGAATCTTCTCCTGTGGGGGTGTAGGTATCAGCCAACTGTGTTAATCCTATCAAAATCTCTGTCATATTATCAGAGGAGTCGGGGAGAAGCATAACACATTCAGTGGGCGAAATAGAATTTAGGGCCCTGCATTATCCACCCTCCTTATCCAGGATGTAGTCTAATGCCAGGCTCTACCTGGCTGTAACAGCTTTAAGATTCTGAACATCAGTAGAAAGAAGGGAAAAAACAGCAATAGTCAGATTCATATGGGCCTGCATTGAGTAAGTGACGTTAAGGCGTGCACAGACTGAACTGCCTCCTACTCTGTCCCAGATGCTAATATATGCTAATATATGCATATTATTATTCGTATTGGATAGAAAACACTCTGAAGTTTCTAAAACTGTTTGAATGATGTCTGTGAGTATAGCAGAACTCATATGTCAGGCAGAAACATGAGAAGAAATCCAAACAGGAAGTGAGAAATCGATTTTCAAAACATTGTCTATTGAAATCCCAGTGAGATATGAATGAGGATGTACTTCCTAGGGCTTCCACTAGATGTCACCATCTTTAGAAACTGATTTGAGGATTCTACTATAAAGGAGGGGCTCATAATAGCTCTTTGAGTGAGTGGTCTGGCAGAGAGCCTCGGTCTCATGACAGAGTTCGCTCTCATTCCAATGCTTTTCTTCAGACAATGAAATTCTCTGGTTGGAACCTTGATTTAAATTTTTTTAACTAGGCAAGTAAGTTAAGAACAAATTCTTATTTTCAATGACAGCCTAGGAACAGTGGGTTAACTGCCTATACAGGGGCAGAATGACAGATTTGTACCTTGTCAGCTCAGGGATTTGAACATGCAACCTTTCGTCTGCTAGTCCAACGCTCTAACCACTAGGCTACCCTGCCGCGGCTCATGAAGATGGATTACTGGGCTGAATATGCTAACAACAAGTGGCTAAATGATGGGCTTTATGGAACTTTATGGAACAAATCAGTCATTTATTGTCAAACTGGGATTCCTGGGAGTGCCTTCTGATGAAGATCATCAAAGGTAAGTGAATATTTATAGTGTTTTTTTCTAGCTTCTGTTGACGCCAAAATAGCATGTGGGTTATTCCTCTGGCTGTTTTGGGTTCTGAGCGCCGTTCTCAGATTATGCTTTTTCCGTAAAGTTGTTTTGAAATCTGACACAGCGGTTGAATAGAGGATAAGTCTACCTTTAATTCTGTGAATAACACTTGCATCGTTTATCAATGTTTATTATGAGTATTTCTGCAAAATCACTGGATGTTTTGGAATCAAAACATTACTGCACGTAACGCGGCAATGTAAACTGAGATTTTTGGATATAAATATGCACATTATCAAACAAAACATACATGTATTGTGTAACATGATATCCTATGAGTGTCATCTGATGAAGATCATCAAAGGTTAGTGATTAATTTGATCTATATTTCTGCTTTTTGTGACTCCAATCTTTGGATGGAAAATGGCTGTGTGTGTTTATGTGACTTGACTCTGACCTAACATAATCATATGTTGTGCTTTAGCTGTAAAGCATTTTTGAAATCGGACACGATGTGTAGATTAACAACATTGTTTATTTTTCATTTGCTGTATTGGACTTGTTAATATGTGAAAGTTACATACATCTAAAAAATATTCCATCCTAATAAAAAGGAATATGTACGCTTACCACGCTGCGCTTTGGTCCAATTCATTCGACGGCCATGACAGAACCTCCCACCACAAATGGACAAGCGTGGTAAGGAGGAATGGACGTGGGAGGACATTTTGAATGGCAAGGGATCCTGGACATGGGAGGAGATTCTGGCCAGAAAGGATAGCCTGCCGTGGGAGCAGGTAGAAGCAGAGAGGAAGGCGAAAGCAGCTGGTAAAGGGGCCCAGCGTTATGAGGGACCACGGCTAGCAAGGAAGGGTGGAGGCACACAGGGAGTTTGGCTGAGTCAGGTTGGAGACCTGAGCCAACTCCCTGTGCTTACCCTGGCGAGCGTCGTACTGGTCAGGCACCGTGTTATGCGGTGGAGCGCACGGTCTCTCCAGTGCGCGTTCACAGCCCGGTGCGCTACATCCCAGCTCCCCGCATCTGCGGGCTAGGGTGAGCATCCAGCCTGGAAGGATGGTGCCGGCTCAGCGCGCCTGGTCTCCAGTGCGTCTCTTCGGCCCAGGATATCCTGCGCCAGCTCTGCGCACTGTGTCTCCAGTACATCTGCACAGCCCAGTGCGTCCTTTGCCAGGGCCCCGCAGTTGCAGGGCGAAGATAACCACCCAGCCAGGATGGGTTGTGCAGGCTCTAAGCTCAAGACCTCCAGTGCGCCTCCACGGCCCAGTGTATCCGGTGCCTCGGCCAAGGACAAAGCCACCTGTATGTCTCCCCAGCCTGGTGAGTCCTATGCCTGCTCCCAGAGCCAGGCCTCCTGTGTGTCTCTCCACTCCAGCGATGATCCATGGCAAGAAGCCCTCAGTGATAATCCATGGCACGAAGCCTCCAGTGATGATCCATGGCAAGAAGCCTCCAGTAATGATCCATGGCAAGAAGCCTCCAGTGATGATCCATGGCATGGGTGTGATTTGGGGTGGGCATTCTATGTTTTGTTTTTCTATGATTTTGTATTTCTATGTTTTGGCCGGGTATGGTTCTCAATCAGGGACAGCTGTCTATCGTTGTCTCTGATTGGGAACCATACTTAGGTAGCACTTTTCCCTCCTTTCTTTGTGGGAAGTTAACTTTGTTTGTGGCACATAGCCCTTAAGCTTCACGGTTGTTTTTGTATTGTTTATTGTTTCTGTCGGCGTAATCCTAATAAAAAGGAATATGTACGCTCACCACGCTGCGCTTTGGTCCTATTCATTCGACGGCCATGACAAGCGAAGCCATTATCTGCCATTGCTAGTTCCACACGGTTACTGCGGTGCGCTGTGGAGTTATGCTTTGCCTCCAATATTAGCCTCCAATTTGAGTTTGGCCTAAATAACAGCAACCATCCCACCCATTAGGCAATTGCAGGTAGCCATTTTCACTGCAAACCCGAGTAAGCACATTAGGAGCCCCCAATCCAGACCCTATAACGGATATGGGTATTCCAATTATAGAGTCAGAGAAGGTTAATGCATGATTTATATCAAGGGAGGGTTTGGTTGTTGGTGGCACACCCGCGTAACTCCTACAGTTGTCTGAAAGGCCCATGGTAATACTACCTCTACAAAGACAAAGTTGGGGTTCAGTAACAGGTCTCAAATTATTCAAGACAGCTTCTATCTTGTTATTTCCAATTGCCAAAGGCAGTGGATGAACGGGATATTTAGGACATTCAATAGCAGAGGAGACATTATATAACTTAGAGGAATACTTACTACCCCTAAACATAAGGGCGGGTCCTAGACTAAGGCTCTGGATGGACCCATTACTGGGGGCGTATATTTCTCATTCGGGCACATGGATTGGTAAGCTGACCAGAACCCTTATGAGAGCCAATAGTATGGTTAATCGTGGTGGAATACTCTTTGAGAGACATATAATTGGACGCACCTAGGTTGATTCCTTCCATCTTATTCCCAGATAGCCTATCCAGGTATGATTAACTTGTTGAAGGATGTATGAGAGGACTCTGCATGCGGTAGGCGTACTTAGCAATGGGACTACATTTGATCCAAACAATTCACTCTGACTACATACGAACCACTAGGCGTGGCTTGTCGGCTCAGGTTTCTGGACCATTTCTACCCATTGGTTACTGGTTTTCAATTGATTCCCTTGGATATCTATTCCCCCCAACAGAGGCTGCTGGTGGATAATAAGAAGTATCAAAACATGTACCTCAAAGGTTTACCCCAAGTTTTGATTTGAACAATGTGACCATAGTGGTCATGTGTAACAACATCTGGGTCTGGGTGTGCACTCTTATCTGTTATGATGGCTGGGACGTCTCCTGGCAGTGTGATAGGTGGTGCCACCTCTGACACTCCTGGACCTTCACTGCTGTGGGTGTCCCTGCGATGACCTGGTATGGACCCATTCATCTGGGGTGGTTCCACTTCCTTTTGTGGACCTTCAGCTTCATCCATTCTCCAACGTCAACAGGTAGGTTGTCTGGGTCACCCTGTTTTGGAACTTCCTGGGCTTTCCTGTATTGGGAATACAAAGACCTAACAGCATGGGTTAGTTCCTTCATATATTTGCTCAAATCATCATCATGTGCAGTCAGGTCAGTCAGTTTTGTAGTCATTGGTCTGTGTAAAGGAACGTTCATTGGATGGCCAGTTAAGAGCTCATGTGGGTTAAGCCCTGTCCCGCAGTTTATGCTACCAGAGAGAGTACCAGCTGGTGGAGGATACTAGTCAAGTCTTGACTATACAACCAAAGACAGTACAGTATAACCCCTTGTTTTTGTTGACACAAAACGACCTCCATACTCCCATTGATTTCTGTGGGTTACCTTCAAATGAGATAAAAACGGAGGACGCCATCGTGTTTGTGAGAGTCTTCCCTTTCCATAGAGTGGTCATAATAATTTGTAGGCTAAACCGGTCGGATGTTTTTGTAAGACCATTTTCGGGATGCCTTACGGTCTGACAAATACAACTGTAGCTCAACCAGGTGAATGCTTTGGATTGAGACACAGCCCATTAAAACAAACTGATATCTCTAGCTTAAACTGACATATTTTTATGAGGATTCTTTTGTTATGTTTCTTAGATTGACGCTCAAATCTAGGTTGTGCCTTTAGATGAAAAAATAAATAAAAATGTTCATGTCTCTCAAGGACTTCTCGAACCCCAAACAGCCCACCCCGGCCTGGTCTGCTTGGTCTGTTTAACAAGAGTTCTTGGAAGTCTCACGATGTTGCGCCTCTGGGTTTAGAAACTCTATGGTACAACTGTAACTCCAACCCCTTTGACTCCACCCACTAACAAACAGTAGGTGTTGGAAACAAGAATTTATAGACTGAAGTGATTTTAGAAACAAGTGAGCTACGGGGAACATCATCTCTCAGACACAGTCACAGGTATATGGTAAGTACTTCAGAGTATAATGGTTTTGACCCTTGCCTGTCCTGACTCCGAGCCCGCCTGCCTGACCACACTGCCTGCCCCTGACCCTGCCTGCCGACCTGTATCTTTGCCCCCCTCTGGATTACCGACTTCTGCCATTACCCTGACCCTGAGCCTGCCCGCCACCCGGTACTGTTGCCCAACCTCTGGTTTACTGACCCCTGCCTGCCTTGACCTGTCTATTGCCTGACCCTGTTGGAATATTAAATGTTTGTGTATTCGACGTGGTCTGCATCTGGGTCTTACCTTCATATCTGATAATTACAGTGCCTTGCGAAAGTATTCGGCCCCCTTGAACTTTGCGACCTTTTGCCACATTTCAGGCTTCAAACATAAAGATATAAAACTGTATTTTTTTGTGAAGAATCAACAACAAGTGGGACACAATCATGAAGTGGAACGACATTTATTGGATATTTCAAACTTTTTTAACAAATCAAAAACTGAAAAATTGGGCGTGCAAAATTATTCAGCCCCCTTAAGTTAATACTTTGTAGCGCCACCTTTTGCTGCGATTACAGCTGTAAGTCGCTTGGGGTATGTCTCTATCAGTTTTGCACATCGAGAGACTGACATTTTTTCCCATTCTTCCTTGCAAAACAGCTCGAGCTCAGTGAGGTTGGATGGAGAGCATTTGTGAACAGCAGTTTTCAGTTCTTTCCACAAATTCTCGATTGGATTCAGGTCTGGACTTTGACTTGGCCATTCTAACACCTGGATATGTTTATTTTTGACCCATTCCATTGTAGATTTTGCTTTATGTTTTGGATCATTGTCTTGTTGGAAGACAAATCTCCGTCCCAGTCTCAGGTCTTTTGCAGACTCCATCAGGTTTTCTTCCAGAATGGTCCTGTATTTGGCTCCATCCATCTTCCCATCAATTTTAACCATCTTCCCTGTCCCTGCTGAAGAAAAGCAGGCCCAAACCATGATGCTGCCACCACCATGTTTGACAGTGGGGATGGTGTGTTCAGCTGTGTTGCTTTTACGCCAAACATAACGTTTTGCATTGTTGCCAAAAAGTTCAATTTTGGTTTCATCTGACCAGAGCACCTTCTTCCACATGTTTGGTGTGTCTCCCAGGTGGCTTGTGGCAAACTTTAAATGACACTTTTTATGGATATCTTTAAGAAATGGCTTTCTTCTTGCCACTCTTCCATAAAGGCCAGATTTGTGCAATATACGACTGATTGTTGTCCTATGGACAGAGTCTCCCACCTCAGCTGTAGATCTCTGCAGTTCATCCAGAGTGATCATGGGCCTCTTGGCTGCATCTCTGATCAGTCTTCTCCTTGTATGAGCTGAAGGTTTAGAGGGACGGCCAGGTCTTGGTAGATTTGCAGTGGTCTGATACTCCTTCCATTTCAATATTATCGCTTGCACAGTGCTCCTTGGGATGTTTAAAGCTTGGGAAATATTTTTGTATCCAAATCCGGCTTTAAACTTCTTCACAACAGTATCTCGGACCTTCCTGGTGTGTTCCTTGTTCTTCATGATGCTCTCTGCGCTTTTAACGGACCTCTGAGACTATCACAGTGCAGGTGCATTTATACGGAGACTTGATTACACACAGGTGGATTGTATTTATCATCATTAGTCATTTAGGTCAACATTGGATCATTCAGAGATCCTCACTGAACTTCTGGAGAGAGTTTGCTGCACTGAAAGTAAAGGGGCTGAATCATTTTGCACACCCAATTTTTCAGTTTTTGATTTAGTTAAAAAAGTTTGAAATATCCAATAAATGTCGTTCCACTTCATGATTGTGTCCCACTTGTTGTTGATTCTTCACAAAAAAATACAGTTTTATATCTTTATGTTTGAAGCCTGAGATGTGGCAAAAGGTCGCAAAGTTCAAGGGGGCCGAATACTTTCGCAAGGCACTGTATATTAGTTTTATTTTTAGATAAGATTTCTGAAAACCTTTCTACAGCATTCTGCCCATGTATCACATGTATGTATACATTTTAAACATTTTATTATGGCCCAATAGTAAAGTGTCAGCCATGTGGTAAGTGTAAAGGCGCTCTGCATTCTCTCGAAAAGCACTTTGTAAACACAAATCATCACTATTTTGTATACATTGTTACTGTCTTCTCTCAGTTTAGAGACCATTACAGTTAAATAAAGGTTAAATAAAAATACAGACCTGTACATAAAAAAACAAACGTGTAGTCCTGTAGTAACTCCTGTCACCACCAGAGGGCCCTAATTTATCTGATTATTTACAGTGGAAAATAATTTCCAGTTATCCAAAGATATGCCTTCGTAAGTGTGATTGTTTTCACCTGAGAATAGAACCGTTGTATTTGTTGAAGCCTGCAAACCTGACACTAAGCTGTGTAATGAATGCTGTTGTAAGAGTTTGTATATCTCTATCTGTCTACAACAACAGTTCGCTCAAAGCCACAGCTCCCTATTTCATTGGTTACAGGCTTGTCTTACACTAACAGCTGATTATGGAAACCTGGGCCCGTATCCGAAAAGCATCTCAAAAAATGTCCAAGGAATCCTGTTTGAAGACCGTTTTAAGACTGCAAAAAGTCCCAGCTCAGAGTAGGTTTCAGGATGACGTTAAGATACTGCCCACAGTCAACTCATAAAAGTTTATCTCTGTTGGTAATCACAACCGTTTGAGGTACCACTAAGGAAAGATAGTGATGAAGCTCAGACATTGTTGCAAATGATGGGGAATAACCAATTGCAAATCGCCAGCTGTGAACTCTATAGCACGCTTCAGACAACCACAGTGAATGCCACTGTACATCAAATGTTGCAACATTGAAACAATCAATATAATTTTGGCTTGAAAAGATCACTTTGCCTAGCCTACTCTTAATTATTGCCTAATATCTTGGCATGCCATGCATAACCTTTTTTTTTATCCAATTTGGATGGTTGTTAAAAAAAGCAGAACTTGTACAATATTACTGCTATATCAACACACTTGTCGTCCCTCCTGTTTAACAACTATAATGTTGCACACAATGTTTGAAAGGTTCATTGTCATGGGAAGAGAAATCTGAATTTGATATTCAGAAAAATCTGAATATAAAAAAATATATTAATAAAAATAAATGTTTTTTTTCTTTCAAAAGGCCTTTACTACTCAGGGATGGTCCTGGCCATTCTGCTGCCCTGGTCAATACAAATATATTGCAACCTCCCCAAAACTAGAATGATATTTAATAGTAACTAGAAATCGAAAATACATATTTTCCAGATGTTGAAGTTAGGTTCAATTTAGGTTCTGAATGAAAGGTGAAAATACATATTTTCCAGATGTTGAAGTTAGGTTCAATTTAGGTTCTGAATGAAAGGTGAAAATACATATTTTCCAGATGTTGAAGTTAGGTTCAATTTAGGTTCTGAATGAAAGGTGAAAATACATATTTTCCAGACGTTGAAATCATGCAAAAATCTATTTTGGTTCGGACTGGACCAAAAATCTTTGTCTGTGGACGTTGAAATGAAGACTGGTCTGGACTGCACAAAAAAAGACTACTAGTCCAGACAAGACCAAAAAAATCACATCCAAAAGACGTCGGCCTGCAATATAATTTTATGAAAGCCCGTCCATGTGTCAGGTTTGTAGAACTGGCTGTTGAATTGGCTTTATTTATCCGGATTCCTGTAACTAATCAATTTGGGTAATTAAGGTCTGAATATCAGCTACCGAACTATATCAGGAGTTAGACATGCGTAGGTATTTCATTTTTCGCTATGATCAGCTCGTCAAAAATGTACGGCTACAAACTTGAAACCACTGATCATGACAATGAGGTGAAACCACTGATCATGACAATGAGGTGAAACCTCTGATCATGACAATGAGGTGAAACCACTGATCATGACAATGAGGTGAAACCACTGATCATGACAATGAGGTGAAACCACTGATCATGACAATGAGGTGAAACCACTGATCATGACAATTTAACCCGAGGGGTGAAACTTTTGGACAGCAGTTGTGAGAAGCCGTTCAATATTGTCCATTTTACTTTGACACGTCCTGTTTTTAGGATATGTTGTTTGATTACATGTCAGCGAATGTCTTTGTTTGATTGCGTACCATTTAGGTGAGGCTATTTGATTGGAAAAATCTGCATGATGTAAAAAGTGTCTGTCTGATGCATTGTCATCCATTTGATCTGCGGCCTGTAGGTTACAGAAAAGGCCACATACTCTTTCTACCACATCCTACATAGGCTATGATTTATGCTGTATTCTTTTTTTACGGAACATTGGTGGAGCGCTGCAGTGATGCATCTCTCCAACAGCACCCCGGAGAGGGGCACTGGGAATGGACAAGCAAAATATTTTGCACCCCTGCCTTTGACAAAGCACTGCTTATCACACAGCGGCATCAGCACTCACCTAAAAAGCCCATATGCCACTGGTTGAGAGAACTTATTGTTTTGGGTCAGAATTTCTTGAGGTTTTATGTGTTGTTGTAGGTGCGTCTAGGTCAGTTTAGCTCAGAAAATGCTACCCTCTTCAATCTGCCGCCATAGACGACCACCTAATGAGTGGACCGCTATGCCTGTATTAGTGGACTGATATAGCCCTCTGCAGGCCTGGATTTTTTGCCCCCCACAAAAGTAGTGCACTGGGCTTTTACTACTCCTGAGAAATACTTTTTCTCCCAAATTAGCAGCACCCCCAACCCCAGACATCTTCCCGCGGCTATGGAAGGGTCTATCATTTTCATCTAACACAATCGAAGTTATCATACCCATTAAGCACAATGACGTTGAAAAGACGTCTCTTCTAAGTATTTTCCAGACGTTGATGTCGGGTGCACTGTAGGTGCTGAATGAGAGGATGTTAAAAAGACCTAATTTCCAGACGTTGATGTCGGGTGCACTGTAGGTGCTGAATGAAAGGATGTTAAAAATATCGATGTTAAAAACACCTATTTTCCGGCTGTTGAAAACACCTATTTTCACCTTTCATTCAGCACCTAAAATGCAAATAATGTCAACATTTTGGGACAAAGTAGCCCCCCTATTTACACAAATTATTTCAGTTATATTAAAACCAGTAAAATCTGGAGAGTCCCCTGCTAATTATAGTCCCATAAATGTAATAAATTGTGACAATAAAATAACAAAGCTTACCAGACTTGATACATATCAATCAAACAGGGTTTATAAAAATAGACACTTACAAATACAATAACATTTTTCAGTTTAATGCAATACAAATTAAATATAGATTTATCAATAATGGCTGTTGATGCCGAAAAGTCTCAACATTTTGGAAGCTTTCAACTTTCCAGCTGAAATAATACATTTAATACAAATATTGTATAAATGTGCTAAAGCAAAAATATACACAAATAGTACATTATCTGATGAAATTGCTTTTGAAAGTATCATGACACAAGGCAAGAGGAGGCAGATGGATGGAGTCTTACAATGTTTATTCATCCAAAAGGAGAAGGTAAGAGAATATTAGTGGACAGGCAAAAGGTCAAAACCAAATCAGAGTCCATGAGATACTTAGATACATAGTGGGAGGCTCGTGGTCAAGGCAGGCAGAATGGTCAGGCAGGCGGGTACAGAGTCCAGAAACAGGCAAGGGTCAAAACCGGGAAGACTAGAAAAAGGAGAATAGCAAAAAGCAGGAGAATGGGAAAAACATACAAGACGAACTGACACGGAGAGACAGGAAACACAGGGATAAATACACTGGGGGAAATCAGCGACACCTAGAGGGGGTGGAGACAATCACAAGGACAGGTGAAACAGATCAGGGCGTGACAGAAAGGGGCACAAGACAGGGATGTTTCCTCTCCCCCCTCCTGTTTGCACTGGCAATTGAATCACTTGCAGAAAGAATTAGACAGGACCCAAAAGTAACAGCTATCAGTACTGGTAAACATGAATATAAACTAAACTTATTTGCAGATCTCCTGATATATCTGACCAATATTGAAAACTCAATGCCCTTTTGCTAAAAATATTTTCAGAATACTCTAAGAACTCAGGATATAAAATGTATGTGAAAAAACGAAATAATGGCAATAGAAAAAGTAAAAAGAATAACTCACAATCTACAGCGATGCTTTAAGTCACATATGTCAGAGTCAAGGCCCGCGGGCCACATCCGGCCCGCAAGAAGGTTTTTTACGGCCCCTGGGATGATCTTGATTTATTATTAGAACCGGCCCGCAGCAAGCCGGCAGCCCGCAGATCTTTTACACGCACCAATACTACATTTCCCACAATGCAAAGGTGACGCACCGAGCAGTAGGCTGCTTCATTTCAATATTTATTGGCACAGCAGTCGTCAGCATCACAGTAAAATTAACTTTCAGATACCCATCAAAAATGGCAAAACGGAAGGTGGATACTGAGAACCGGGGGTTTCAAACAAGGTGGGAGTCGGAGTATATGTTCACGAAGGTAGCTGGAAAACCTGTGTGTCTTCTGTGTGGAGAAAGTGTGGCGGTACTGAAAGAGTATAATCTGAGACGACATTATGAAACGAAACACGCGGACAAAAACAAGAATATGGACATGGAACAAAGGCTACAAAAGGCAGAGGAATTAAAACGAGGCCTCAAATCTCGACAGGCTCTGTTCAAAAAAGCCAAATCACAAGGCCAGGCTGCTGTCAAGGCCAGTTTTATTTTGGCAGAAGAGATCGCTAAATCAGCCCGGCCATTTACGGAGGGGGATTTCATCAAAAACTGCATGATTAAAGTTTGTGACGAAGTTTGCCCAGAAAAAAGGCAACTCTTTTTAAATGTGAGTCTGAGCAGAAACACCATTGCCGAGAGAGTAGACCAGTTGTCCATCAATCTAAAAGAGCAGCTTGTGAAAAAGGGAAAAGATTTTATTGCATATTCCTTGGCTGTGGATGAGAGCACCGACATTTCTGACATTGCCCAGTTGTCAATTTTCATCCGCGGAGTGGACTCCAACCTAAGCGTGACAGAGGAGTTTTTGGCTTTACGTCCTATGCATGGCACAACTACGGGGCATGATTTGTATGAAGAGGTGTCAAGATGTGTAAATGAGATGGAGCTGCCTTGGGAAAAACTCGTGGGTTTGACAACCGACGGAGCACCTGCGATGTGTGGACACAGGAGCGGACTGGTGGCGAAGATACGGGAAAAGATGCAAGAGGAAAACGCGACAGGTGAGCTGACAGCTTATCATTGTATCATACACCAGGAAGCGTTGTGCGGTAAAGCCTTGAAAATGGAGCATGTAATGAGCATCATCACGCGCACAGTTAACTTTATCAGAGCCAAAGGTTTGAATCACCGCCAGTTCAAGGCATTTCTGACGGAGTTAGAAACGGAGCATGGTGATTTGCCTTATCACACAGAGGTGCGATGGCTAAGCCAGGGAAAGGTGCTTCAAAGATGTTTCGAGCTTCGTGAGGAGATTTGTCTGTTCTTGGACAGCAAAGGGAAAGACACAACACAACTCCGAGACGAAATGTTTCTGTGTGAAATGGCTTTTCTGTGTGACATTACGAGTCATCTGAATGCAATAAACTTGCAGCTGCAGGGTCGGGATCGTGTCATCTCTGATATGTACAGTACAGTGAAGGCATTTAAAACCAAACTGACTCTGTGGGAGACGCAGATGCGGAAAGAAAATTTGAGCCACTTTCCCAGCTGCCAGACCATGAAAGAGAAGCTCTCTACCAGTGCGTTCCCGAGCACACAGTTGGCTGATAAAATAGGTATGCTTGCCGCTGACTTTCGACGCCGATTTGCTGACTTTGAAGCACAAAAAAGCAGGTTGGAACTGCTCGGTAACCCATTTGCTGTTGACGTGGAAAGCTCACCACCAAACCTCCAAATGGAGTTGATTGACCTCCAATGCAATGATGCACTGAGGGCAAAATATGCGGCAGTGGGTGCTGCGGAGTTCGCCCGTTTCCTCCCCGGCACAATGCCCCAGCTGCGCATCCAGGCTGCTCAAACGTTGTCTATGTTTGGCAGCACATACCTGTGTGAACAACTGTTTTCTTTGATGAACCTGAACAAAACATCACACAGAAGTCGACTTACTGCTGAACACCTCCACTCAATTCTGAGGATTTCTTCAGCTCAGAGCCTTACCCCGAACATTGATGAACTTGTGGAAAAGATGGGACACCACCAAGTATCACCCTCAACCTCAAACAAGTGAACATTACTGTGCAATCACATATTTAGAGTTTTTACTCAGTTCAAGTTTAAAAGTTAAAATTTAATATTTGTTTTCACTGCATGTTACTTCTCCTTAAACAAAGTGTTGTTTTTGATTAATAGATTTTTGCACTTTATTTTTTTGTATTTCAATCCAATTATATTTTAAAAATATTTCAGTTGAGTGGATGATAGAAAATTGCTATTATTGTTTTTTCTTTGAAGTAAATTTAGCCCACTTTTGCTAAAATAGAAAATATAGTCTACTGATGGTGCCTTGAATACCGGTTTCTTTCATTTAATGTTCATGTTATGGGGATATTTATATAAAGGAAATTTGTCTTTTGTGTCTGTTGAAAATTAAAGATTACTGACAGAGCCATAAGAAAATATTGCTTTATTTATCTGATCATATTGTAATATATTTGTTAGGTTTTCAGTAGGTTCAATTAGGTTCACTAGACTATATGCGTCATTTAAAAATGTTTCAATGAACATTCGAACAGTCCGGCCCTCGTCTTGTAGCTGATTTTTTTATTTGGCCCTCCGTCCATTTGACTTTGACACCCCTGCTTTAAGTGGACCATAAAAAATATGAAATACTTAGGATGCTTCATAAATGACAACAATCAACAAATATATAAAGATACCATTATTCCATTACTCAACAATATGAAAGCAGATCTAATTAAAATGAATAATCTTCCCATTATTATTACTGTTAGACTGTACCTCTTTAGAATAGCATGGCTGCCAAAGTTTTTGCATTTAGTTTTGATAATACCAATTACCCACTGAAGACAATCTTTAAAAAAGTATACTCGGTCAAAACAGACTTTATATGGGCCAATAAAATTCATAGAATAAAAAGGAAAGTTTGACATCTTCATGCAGGTGGTATTAACCTTCCAGACTTGGAATTATATAGTTAAATGGGGGGGGGGGGGGGGGGGGGGGGGGGCGGGGGGGTGTGTGTTCTGTCACACCTGCTCCCACTCCCCCCTCTGGCCAGGCTGCCCTTCATTACTCACACCTGTCACCAACATTACGCACAGCTGTGCAATATTGGCCTCACCTGGACTACATTACTTTGTTGATTACCCCCTCTATATTTTAAATGTAACCTTTATTTTATTAACTAGGCAAGTCAGTTAAGAGCATATTCTTATTTGCAATGATGGGGCCTACCAGGGCCAAATCTTGATGATGCTGGGCCAATTGTGCGCCGCCCTATGGGACTCCCAATCACGGCTGGATGTGATAAAGCCTATATCTGTCTGCTCCTGTCTTTGTTCCCTGTGTCACCATTGATGTTATTCTTCCCCTGTCCAGACGCTGTTTCTGTTCTGTTTCATGTCCGTGTTTCATTAAATGTTCACTCCCTGTACCTGCTTCTCGTCTCCATTGAAATACATGGGCGACCAAGAAAAACATGATGGATGGGAGTGGATGGGAGTGTGGGAGTGTGATGTAAAATTGCACAACTAGGGTGGCGCAGTGGTCTAAGGCACTGCAGTGTTTGAGGCGTCACTACAGATCCGGATTCGATCCTAGGCTGTGTCACAGCTGGCCGTGACTGGGAGACCCATGAGGTGACGCACAATTGGCCCAGTGTCGTCCTGGTTAGGGGAGGGTTTTGGCCAGGATGTCCTTGTCCCATCGCGCTCTAGTGACTCCTGTGGAGGTTGTCAGTTGGACAGTGTTTCCTTTGACACATTGGTGCCGCTGGCTTCCGGGTTAAGCAAGCAGTGTGTCAAGAAGCAGTGCGGCTTGGCAGGATCTTGTTTTGGAGGACGCATGGCTCTCGACCTTTGTCTCTCCCGAGTCAATACGGGAGTTGCGCGATGGGAAAAGACTGTAACTACCAATTCGATAGCCTGCCGAATCATGTAGTAATCAAATAAGTGTTAAGCAAATCAACATATATTTATATTTGATATTCTTCAAAGTAGCCGCCCTTTGCCTTGATGACAGCTTTGCACACTCTTGGAATTCTCTCAACCAGCTTCATTAGGTAGTCACCTGGAATGCATTTCAATTAACAGGTGTGCCTTGTTAAAAGTGAATTTGTGGAATTTATTTCCTTCTTAAGGTGTTTGAGCCAATCAGTTGTGTTGTGACAAGGTAGGGGTGGTATACAGAAGATGGCCCTATTTGGTAAAAGACCAAGTCCATATTATGGCAAGAACAGCAAAAAAAAGCAAAGAGAAATGACAGTCCGTCATTACTTTAAGACATGAAAGTCAGTCTGTCTGGAAAATGTCAAGAACTTTGACGTTTCTTCAAGTGCAGCCTCAAAAACAATCAAGCTCTATGATGAAACTGGCTCATATGAGGACCGCCACAGGATAGGAAGACCCAGAGTTACCTCTGCTGCAGAGGATAAGTTAATTAGAGTTAACTGCACCTCAGATTGCAGCCCAAATAAATGCTTCACAGAGATCAAGTAACAGACACATCTCAATGTAAATTGTTTAGAGGAGACTGCGTGAGTCAGGCCTTCATAGTCGAATTTCTGCAAAGAAACCACTACTAAAGGACACCAATAATAAGAAGAGACTTGGCTGGTGACACTGTCAGTGATTTATTTAGAATTCAAGGAACACTTTACCAGCATGGCTGCCACAGCATTCTGCAGCAATATGCCATCCCATCTGGTTTTGCGCTTAGTGGGACTATCATTTGTTTTTCAACAGGATAATGACCCAACACACCTCCAGGCTATGTAAGGGCTATTTGACCAAGATTGAGTGATGTAATGTTGTATCAGATGACCTGGCCGCCACAATTACCCAACCTCAACACAATTGAGATGGTTTGGGATGAGTTGGACCGCAGAGTGAAGGAAAAGCAGTCAACAAGTGCTCAGCATATGTGGAAACTCCTTCAAGACTGTTGGAAAAGCATTCCAGATGAAACTGGTTGAGAGAATGCCAAGAGTGTGCATAGCTGTCATCAAGGAAGATTCAAGAATCTCAAATCTCAAATATATTTAGATTTGTTTGACACTTTTTTGGTAACTACGTGATTCCATATGCGTTATTTCACAGTTTTTATTTCTTATTCTCCAATGTAGAAAATACAAAAAAATTAAGAAAAATCCTTCAATGAGTAGGTGTGTCCAACCTTTTGACTGGTACAGTATATATAAGCACATTTTGAAGAACGACACACAGAGGAGTGTGAGCAGTTAAATGATATTTATTTAAAATAAGATGTTAAAATCTGCAGAGGGACAGAGGAGAGGATTGTCTTACAATCTTACCCAGAGATTCAGAGAAGCACATAAACGAAGCATAGAACCAAATGCAATTATTGGAAAAGTTGGCTCCCATGTGCACTTACTTCCTGGTATATGACATCATCTCTGCCGACCACACATCCAAAATAAGACTAATTTAAAATCCCCTTTATTCATTAAAAAAAATCGATTTATTAGAATTATAGAAATAAAAGACTACTTGCACACTTTGGGGAGTTCTAGTATTGCTTCAAATAGCATTAGCTGAAGAAGTGGCATGTTGAAAATAAGAATAACTATTTGGGTGTTTTTTTCACACAACCACACACATGTCCTCTCCTGAGGGATATACTACAAAGTAGGATCAATGACTTGGCCAGCTAACTTGCCCAAATATTCTGAAATAACTTACTTTTTTTATACTTTTGAAATGGCATGCTCTAATTGACTTAACAACCAAAAACACATATCGAAAATTAGAATTTCTTAATTATCCAGAAAATCGAAGTTATTTCTGGTTTATCAATGTTAGCTGGCTGACTCATTGATCCTGCTTTGTAGTATATCCCTCTGTTCACGCTCCACACACTGAGCTGTAAAACTAATCTGAGGTGTCTATATCTCCCTACATGGGTCTAAAATACTAAAAACATAAACATAAATAACAACAGTACATTAATTTGGCATTTTTACAAAACACAGCTTCAAGAGTCCATCCAGTGTCCGCTTTTCCATTCTGGGTTCTGATAATGAAAACAACAACAACATAAAGGAGAGCTTTCTGTGGCTGGAGAGAAGGGTGGACAGGAGAAAGAGGGGAAGACAGGAGACAGAGGAAATGGAAACTCTGTGTTGGTTCTGTTGGTCCCTGCATCTGACCTCCCCAGAAGATTGACTGGCTGTTCTTCACGTGTAGCACATTCATGTTAAGTCTCCTCTCTGTCCCTGTGTGTTGAGTGGAGAGGCTGAGGTGAGTACAGGTGGCTCCTCTCTGGCTGAGGTGAGGTGAGTACTGTGGTGAGGGGAGTACTGTAGTGGACAGACAGAGAAGTATGTAGTACTGCTGGTCTGTAGTGGGCAGACAAATTGGTCTGTAGTCTTTAAGTCTTTCTCAACAGGGTCAGATAAATCAGGAAGTCCATATCAGATAACATGTGCCATTGAGTCTGCACACAGGCACACACACTCACATATGCACAAACACTCCTCTATGTACAGTACACAGTTGCTTTCTATTTTTCCACACACACAAACACACCACCCGTGGCTCCCTAAGTGGTAAGTTCCTCCCCATTGGCCTCCTGCTTGGTCCTTCTCAGGTTGCTCTTCATCTTCACAAACTCAGGGGTGTTCTCCTGCTCCTCCTCATCCTTCTGCTGGTCCAACTCAAGCTAAACATACAAGATAGACAAGAAAGTTAAGTTACATGTTAGTACAAGTACATGTTAGCTTGTGTGTGATCCCTAACTGTCCTTTCCCTCTCTCTCTGAATTTATTTTCTCAAATGCTGTCAGTCTGTCCATCTTTACAGTGTTGGGTGTGTATGAGTAACACAGTGTGTGTGTGTGTGTGTGTGTGTGTGTGTGTGTGTGTGTGTGTGTGTGTGTGTGTGTGTGTGTGTGTGTGTCTGTGCGTGCGTGCGTGCGTGTGTGTGTGTGTGTGTGTGTGTCTACCTGTTCTAGTTTCTGTTGTCTCTTCATGAGCTCTATCTCCAGGTCGCTCCTCTTGGTGTGTGCCTCCTGCTCCTCCCTCTGGGCCTTGAGGACCTGCTCTCTCTTTCTCTTCTCCAGAACCTTCTGGAGCTCTGGTTTGTTCTGGGGAGCTAGGCCCCTTGGAGAAGCAACCAATCACAGATGTTATTATAGTACTTCCACAGCCAATGACAAGGCACTTTACTGACACAGACACACACAACTAATAATTGACCTGATTACAGTACGGACAGAGACAGGCAGTTCTACATTGATCTATCTGTCACTTCATATTCAGAGAGAGTTACATAAAGCTAAGCCATCCCAGATTAGCCTACATCTAGTAATGTTAGGCAAGCTAGGGGCCATGGCTGGACTGGACAGGAATTGGCATTGGGACTAGGAGATAGAGATTATGTGATGAAATGTATGGCGGCGGCGGGTCTTGACTTGACCATACACACAGATCAGTGTTGAGACACACAATTAGTGAATATCAATCAATCAAAAGTATCCGCCTGTCTACAAATCATATCAACCTCTTTCCTAATATAGCTATCCCTTTCTTTCATTGAGCTGTCCCTTCTGCCAGAGATGACATGCCATTGATGAAACAGGCGTTTACGTTTTGTTGTTATACTACTGTGTAAAGTTCGGGGTTTAGGATTCAGATATTCAATCTGAAAGAGTACAAACACCTATTAGTGAGATGACTACAATATCACCATTATATTAAAGCCTAAAATCTGAACCCTCAAATACTGTTGTTTTCAATTCATTCATGCAGTGTCTAACTACATTATTGATTGCCCTGGTTTTAATTGAAAATGTTGTTCAGTAGGACAAAAACAGGAGAACGTAAATGAGTGGTCTGAATAGACAATATCTAGTAGGATAGAACCGTGTGTGTTATATATAGCCTGACCTCCATCCCTGTACATTTAAACTTTTTTTCAGCCTGAACTGAGTAAGTGATTTCAAAAGAGGTTAAATTAGTCTCAAAGATGCAGTTCTCTTCTCTGTGCACACGCGTGTGTATGTGTGACTGAACATCAGAGGTAGTTGAGGAGAGTGAGAGACCCTCTGTGGGAGATGGTGTTCTAATCCTCCTTGCACAATGTTCCCTTCCCCCTCTCTCCCTCCATCTATCCATTCATCTCTCTTTCTCTCAACCATCCATCTCTCTCATCATCACTAATCCGCTACACCCCAAACATTTCTCTCCATCCTCTTCCTCTCCTTCTCCTCTCCTATCCTCTCTCCTATGTATTTTTCCCCTCATCTCCTCCACAAAGAATACTAAAACCCAGTCAAAACAGCTCCTCTTTCATATAATTTCTAAATCAATAGAGTCTAACATATATACCTCATACCAACTCTGAAACACACATAACACAAACACAATTCTTGTCCATCTCTATTTCACCCCTAACCCACTCCCTCTAACTCTTTCCCCCCTCTCTCCATCCCTCCATACTCCAGAGCCCTGTGTTCATGTCCATAATGCACATGGTTCTGTGCAGCGTGCTAACAGGCAGGGCACAGTGATGTAACATCTGTCAACAGTACACACTGTGTTGGGTGTGTGTGTGTTGATATATAGCATAGCATAGCAACATGAGAAAAGACAGACTTGAGCGTCAGCACTGAAGCTATCAAACACACGCACACACAGTCACACATGAACGCAAATGAGCATGCACTCATAACCAGTGTGATTTGCTGCCACGGACCATTCTGTAACTTACATCTTTCCCAGTGGCAACTGAAGGTACTACAAAACCATTCAGCCAAAGAAAATCTAAAATACAATTCTGAATTTACCAAGACCCACCCATTTATTTTACCCACCCACTCAGTGCAGAGGCAGAGCTTTTCACCGGAAACACCATTATAAATTGTAAAAGTTATAGATTGTGATTGTCGTGTGCTTCTGTGCTATACTAATATTGAAAGTGTTTGGGTAGGAGGAACATTTCCGTGACGTAATAGTTCTGAGACAGCAGAATGCACTAAAGGTTTTATATAATAGTTCTTATTAAAGTTTCATGCATTAAGGTTGACATAACACTACTGTGATGCGTCTCCCCTGGGGGTACCCCCGATACAGGATGTCATAGCATAGCAACACACCGCAGTAGAACACTGTCACACAGTCCCAACAACAGATCTAGGATCAGCTAACTAAAACCTCTATCCTAACCTTAACCAATAGATGTAGGACAACCTATCTGACCCCGAGGAAACACTGGATTATGAACAGAAACGGTAGGTGATCATAAACCTCTGATAGATCACACAGTCAAAAGTCTGAGTTGAAGGTGAGGGTTATAAACTGTTCATAACCATCCTCATTGTCTTAGACTTCATCCATCCTCAGTCAGGGCCAGGATTTATGTCTACCATTACACAGTGATAAGCCCTGTGTGGGTCAGTCAATGGAAGCTAAACTGGTGTTTATCCTCCATTGATGAATAGAAACTTGTTTACAGTTTCCCTCTTTTGAGTAAGACAGGGATCTGGGAATCAGACAACTGGGAAAGAAAATGCAGTAGAAACAGGAGAAATGGAAGGGAAGAAGGAGAGGTGAAGTGTGTGTTGTGTTGCCCCAGTGTTGCCCCCAGTACCCTCACCTCTTTTGGTTCATCATGAGCTCTCGATGGAGGTCCTGGTGGTTTCTGGAGCTCTTGACTGGGTTCAATAGTTTCTTGGGTTTGATCAGCTCCTCACAGTCCCCCTCCAGATAGTCCGGCTCGGCCATTACACTCCTGCCCAGAGACAGAGACAGACCTGTGTCCACACACCGATCTGAGGGGATTCATTATGTTATTAGTCATTTATTATATGATTAATTTACTTGATTAATTTACTGCTGTAATGGTTAACTACACAAGCACACACTCACACTCTCTCTCTCTCACACACACATATATACACACACATACGCACACACACATTCTAAAATCACACCTCACTGTAGGCACCATTACATGTAGTTGTTTTAAGGCATTGTGTGTTTCTGTGCCCAGACATTACGACCCCCACTACTGATGGCAGAGTCTGGAGTTACATAATCATTCCCTTCCACCACAGGAATGTTCTATTCTCCATAAGGAGAACCATATCTGCATACAGACAGACTGCTCTCACTGCAGGTTTCTCAAATGTCGTTCTGAGAACAACAATACAAACATATACAAATCTCCACTTCTTTGTATGGATATTCTGTATTTAAAATACTATACAGAGATTGCATTGGGATATATTACTACACACATAGAATACTAGTTGCTAAGCCAATCAGACATCAATCAGGGAGTTCATCTCATGACCTATTCTCACAAACTGCTTTCAATATCCAAATATAAAGGCTACACATTTCCATATCATACATTTGGTAATCTATTCAGATCATCAGAGCACAATTTCCTGCACCCACCAAATGAATGAGTGCTATGTATGGATAGTAGCCTATATGTTCTAGATAGATGCTCTATCTATTTCATGTAGCCTACAGCTGATTTGTGTGTCCAAGACCCTTTTCCCCCTTGGAGACAATCCATTGTATTGAAAACTCATTATAGAACATGAAATATGGCTATCCCGACACAGATAACTTCATAACGCCACAACTACTGACAATCAGGATAACAATACCCACACAGACATGCAAAAATCTAACCCCGTATCCATTCATTACCATAGCCAGGTATAAAAAGTTATGAGATACACTTATATCAGTAAAACATATGCATAATAAGACCGGCTAGAAGGCGTCAAGTGTTCATCAAACAACGCACATTTTACAAACTCTCCAACTTACCCTGCAGGAGGTGAGGAAAAACTGGCATTCTACACATAGTTGCCATCTGGACTATTGATTTGAAGTCATAGTAGTAGTAATAATAATAATAATAATAGTGGTACTGTACTATCAATAGCCTGGTATGACCTCTGGACAGGAGAAGAGAAAACAGAGGAGCTCCTGCTGGTCTGTGTGCAAGCAGCTATTCTACTGAGGGGAGAATGGCGCCTCTGGTTGGAATGAGCTTTGATGAGATGCACTATTATCTAATAGCAGCCCACTACACACACGCCCTCCCCTCACACACACACACACACACACACACACACACACACACACACACACACACACACACACACACACACACACACACACACACACACACACACACACACACACACACACACACACTCTCTCTCTCTCTCTGGAAACGTCAAATAACCGACAACAAGCTATTCTCTTTCTCAGAGTTCCAAGGTGAGCTAGGTGTGTAATTGGTCGCATTCCAATGTGTATGTGTTTCTATGAATTAGTAGCCTAGGCCAAAAGTACTCCGATGTTAGAACTGTGGGCATTACTTAGGTAATAGTAACATTTCATAGCCTATGCCATAAGAAGCATTTCTCAGAATGGATCATCAGCATCACGCAGTGTAGGCTACATGACCAAAAACACCCCATCTGCAATATAGGCCTGCAGCCTAATTCATAATAAAAACAATTAAAAAACATAAGTTCTAAACATCATAAATTGAAAGTTGATTCTGTGTGTAAGCCGAAAGTACAACAACAATAATAACATCACAAGCATGGAGCTGTAATACTGTATGTCCCATTAAAAACAAGTGCCCTGAAGATATGTAATGTTTCTATCTCACCACTAGAGTTCGCTGCTGCCTCACATCCCAGTGAAGACCATAACAAAGAGCCAGTTACATAACAAAGAGACGGATAAACAACCATGTCTCCCACACGTTTTGAATGGGGTTTTTCTCTTGATGAGGGCCAGATGTACTAAGTATTTGCATGAGAGGAACAGTCGATAAATAATTTGCATGAGAGGAACATCCTCAGAGAGGAACAGTCGACAAAGAAAAACAGAAAGATGATACTTAGATCCCATTATGTGAGAGATGAGACTATTGTTTTTTACACCATGTGGGGTATACATGTGCAGACATTGCACTTGAACAAAACAAAACGTTTTGCCGTCATAACTACACATAACCCCTGTGTATTTCATATGAAGGCAATAGTGTGTGTGCTCATGCATACTGTGTGTATGCGTGTCTGTGCTGTGGGTGTGCATGTGCTGATTGTGTACATCAAAAGCAATAACCGTAAGTGAGAGCAGGGGTGGGTAGTGGAGCAATCAGGTGGGGGGTGTTAAAAGCATCAGTTTGGCTTTAACACATCTGGTGGCAGTTCCACTTCCTCGCCTCATGGGAAAAGGAAGTGACGTAGGGAGTTGAAAGGGCCAACGCTCAACTACTGTCCCCTCTAAAGTCCCAGACGGGCTACATCTCAATAGTCTGCTTTTACTATCCTCATCTCCTTTTCATCTCCTTTTCTTCTTGACCAATTATCAAGGACGACTGGACTGGTGAAAATATAGTTCGGAAAATCTACCTGTGGTTTTTAAAAAATAATAAAAGGGAAGAGTATGGAGACATGTCCTCTCCCTTCTTGCCTGAGACAGACAGACATTCAGAGAGGTGTAACATACTGCCACCAGACTTGAGCACTACAATACTGTCACAGAGAGCTCCTTTCTTTCCCATCTAGTTGGTCACTCAACCGTCTTTGTGGTCATACTCCCCAGATGAATCCTTTGCCTAGGAAGGTGACACACATGACAGTAAACACACACACACACACACCTTATCCTGTGGGACATATCTGTCAACACTAAGACCCAATCACCATTTATAGGTCAAAGCTTTCAACACCGTGTGTGTGTGTGTGTGTGTGTGTGTGTGTGTGTGTGTGTGTGTGTGTGTGTGTGTGTGTACATTACTTTTCTGGAGTGCACTTCCTGCTATTCCAGGCATCCCAATTAAAACAGCTCCTTCATTTTTATAGGTGTAGGAACCAGACGGCTTTTATTTGAGAATCTCAATTGCATACTTCTCGCGTCCTCTTGCCTCACACTCAAAACCCATTGGAGGAGAATGTCAGAGGGGAGGGACCTAGGAGGAGGCAAGTAGAGAGGATGAGACGAGCATGCAATTGAGATCCAGTTATGTCCGACAACCTCAACACAGAGGAACTAACATTGTAAACACACTGCTATATGTTCAGAGGACACTGTTGTACTGCCCACACAGGAGAGGAGAGGAGTCAAACTGCAGTTTTCATCTTCTTTTTTACTCTTTGTATGTCACCCCTGCCACGACCTCTACGCGACTATGACCTCACATCCTGTGTGTGAGTGACACTGGGAAACCAGCGGGTAGGAGATAGGGGTGAAAGGTAAAAATAAACAGAGAGAGATAGAGACAGGGAGAATCAGAGGGTGTCAACATCTCAAAAGAAATACTAATGAGTGAACTAATGGATGAGCACTTTCTGATTGGGTGTCCATTTGTGTTTATATTTCTAAGTAGGAAAGAGTGAGAGGGAGGAAGGAAGGGAGGGAATGACGGTGTGAGTGTGTGTATAAAGGAGGTGTGTGTGTGTAAAGGAGGTGTGCATGTGCGTCCCTGTGTCTACCCTTGCAGGCTGCATTAGGGCTAATTGAATGACAGTCCTGGCACAGCACACAGAGTGCTGCACTAGGATATTGCATCAGCATTGCTTGCTCTTCGTTGGGTCTGAACTAACAGCAGCACTACATGTTTCAACAGACATGCACGCACACACTCACGTATGTCGGCATGCACACACAAACTTTCTGTTGTTGGCCTGGTGCCGAGGGTGTGAGTGATGACTGGTCACCATGGTGATGGTGGAACAATGACAGTTGAGTGCAAGTTGTGAGATGATTTAGACTAAAATAATCTAAATTATGGGAAATTACACTTGCTTATTGCAAGGTCGTAGGTTGAGAGAACCCCTTTCACTTTGTTCATGTAGTTCTGATGCCCTCAGAGTGAGAGGGAGAGATATGCCCCCCTACCCCCCACAACAACACACAACACACACATACACAGGGAGTTAGGAAAGCAAAGGCTAGCTTTCAAACAGACATTTGCATCCTATAGCACAAACTCCAAAAGGTTCTGGGACACTGTAAAGTCCATGGAGAATAAGAGCACCTCCTCCCAGCTGCCCACTGCACTGAGGATAGGAAACACTGTCACCACCGATAAATCTACGATAATCGAGAATTTCAATCAGCATTTTTCTACGGCTGGCCATGCTTTCCACCTGGCTACCCTTACCCCGGTCAACAGCTCTGCACCCCCCACAGCAACTTGCCCAAGCCTCCCCCATTTATCCTTCACCCAAATCCAGATAGCTGATGTTCTGAATGTGCTGCAAAATCTGGACCCCTACAAATCAGCTGGGCTAGACAATCTGGACCCTCTCTTTCTAAAATTATCCACCGCAATTGTTGCAACCGTTATCACTAGCCTGTTCAACCTCTTTCGTATCGTCTGAGAACCCTAAAGATTGGAAAGCTGCCGCTGGTCAGCCCCCTCTTCAAAGGGGGAGACACTCTAGACCCAAACTGTTACAGACCTACATCTATCCTACCCTGCCTTTCTAAAGTTTTCAAAAGCCAAGTTATTAACAATCAGATCACCGACCATTTCGAATCCCACCGTACCTTCTCCGCTATGCAATCTGGTTTCGGAGCTGGTCAAGGGTGCACCTCAGCCACGCTCAAGGTCCTAAATGATATCATAACCGCCATCGATAAAAGACAATACTGTGCAGCCGTCTTCATCGACCTGGCCAAGGCTTTCGTCTCTGTCAATCACCGCATTCTTATCGGCAGACTCAACAGCCTTGGTTTCTCAAATGACTGCCTCGCCTGGTTCACCAACTACTTCTCAAATAGAATTCAGTATGTCAAATCGGAGGGCCTGTTGTCCGGACCTCTGGTGGTCTCTATGGGGGTGCCACAGGGTTCAATTCTCGGGCCGACTCTCTTCTCTGTATACATCAATGATGTCACTCTTGCTGCTGGTGATTCTCGGATCCACCTCTATGCAGACGAAACCATTTTGTATATTTCTGGCCCCTCTTTGGACACTGTGCTAACAAACCTCCAGATGAGCTTCAATGCCATACAACACTCCTTCCGTGACCTCCAAATGCTTTTAAATGCAAGTAAAACTAATTGCATGCTCTTCAAACGATCGCTGCCCGCACCCGCCTGCCCGTCCAGCATCACTACTCTTGACGGTTCTGACTTAGAATATGTGGACAACTACAAATACCTAGGTGTCTGGTTAGACTGTACACTCTCCTTCCAGACTCACATTAAGCATCTCCAATCCAAAATTAAATCTAGAATCGGCTTCCTATTTCGCAACAAAGCCTCCTTCACTCATGCTGCTAAACATACCCTCGTAAAACTGACTATCCTACCGATCCATGACTTCGGTGATGTCATTTACAAAATAGCCTCCAACACTCTACTCAGCAAATTGGATGCAGTCTATCACAGTGCCATCCGTTTTGCCACCAAAGCCCCATATACTACCCACCACTGTGACCTGTATGCTTTCACTGGCTGGCCCTCGCTTCTTATTCGTCGCCAAACTTACTACAGTTGCACACACTGTATATAGATTTTCTATATATTTATTTACTGTACGTTTGTTTATTCCATGTGTAACTCTGTTGTTGTTTATGTCGCACTGCTTTGCTTTGTCTTGGAAAGGTCGCAGTTGTAAATGAGAACTTGTTCTCAACTAGCTTACCTGGTTAAATAAAGGTGAAATAAATAAAAAATAAAAACATTTAGCTATGAAGAAAACCCTGAGAAAAAGATAGAGATATACAGCCTTCTAACTGACAGAGGAGAGATGAGGAGGAGGAGGAGGAGGAGGAGGAGCAACGGAGGAATATGTGGAACAGTGACATTTAGCAGCTCAGATGTTGTTTCTCACTCAGGTCCCCACACGAAGCGCACACACCCAGAATGAGTTTCGGGTGACTGAGGTTTGGTTAGTGTTTCCTGTCCCAGAGCTCGAATTTGAAGGGGCTGATGAGAGGGCTGGAATTTTAGAGTCTCTTCCCTGAATGACTGCTGGGAGATCACCGCTCCCTTCACACATACACTGAATGATGTCAAATTGGGGTTCTGTTTCTATACATCAAACTTTTCTCAGAACACACACCCACATAGAGCTGAGTGAGTCATGCCAGGCATGCTCTGTGTCAGACACTAGGAATGTGAACTGAACTTCAAACGTCACTTCAGTTCACTAGGAGGAGCCCTGTAAAGGCTGTAAATTCATAACACTGGGAATACTGAAACAGTGAAATGGAACATTTGTGAACTCTAATCAGCCCTGATGTCATTCCTCAGGGAACAGTGAACACAGTGAGACAGCCCAAGTACAACACATCCTATCAGTGTCAGCCTTCCACTGAGGGATTTAGCAGTATAGCTACCAGCCAAGAGACACACCACAACATCATGTCTACAGGCACAGTGAATGTTGGTTTCCTCAAGTACACCATTCTTGTCCATTGCAGCTTGTGCAAACTTGTCTTTTCTGGGAAGTGAAAGTGCAACAGCAGCATTTCCCAACCATGACCTGAGCATTTAACATGCCATGGTCAGAGTGTACGAGCGGCTCGAGTTAGGATTTAATTCTACGTCGGGCAGAAATGACTGTTTGAATCAGGAACGTTTCCTCTCACGACCTCTACAAGCCAGAACATTGAATAAAATGAAATGTTAACATACTTTACCGGTTGCCCGTGCGGTTGTTCCTTTTGGCGATAGGAATTTGAGATAATATATCCATAAAAAAGTATCATTTCATCAACATTTCAAAGTGCTGGTAGTGTGTTCAGATTTATATCACCTGAAGCATGTGCTAGTGCATGTATTTTCATCTTGTGCACATGATGTAATTGTACTTTCCGGTGGATATATTGTCTCACATTCCTACCGCCAAAAGGACCACCCGGTTATTTCATTTCACGTTTTGGCTTGTAGAGGTCGTGAAAGGAAACATTCCTGATTCAAACGCTCATCTCTGCCCGACATACAGTATAATGAATTCACTGCAATTCAACGTTGGGTTTATAGCAAAGGATATATGTAGCTTTGTTCATAAACCTATCTGTACAGAGATGTTCTCTCCCTCTCTTTGCCACACCCAGGCATCTTCCTGTGGGGCAATCTCCACACTGTACAGTGAGATGGCTCCACTTAATGTGTACTTCCTGTTGTTAGGAGCTTTCTGTGTCATACTAAGTAACTAACCAACCAAACTAGCTAACTACCTAACTAACCAACTAGCTAACTCGTTGGTCCCAGTTCTACATTAAAACCCAATGTATCTCTGAAACCTGTGAAGACAAACTGTCTGTTTTAACTCAACAGATTTTCTGAGGCACTGAGTGTGGTATTTATCCATGAGCTTTAGCATATCTCTTAGTTTGACACAAAATAGATATACTGGGAGGGAAAAGTGAAGTCATGTTCCTCCCCCATTGTTAAGGGTTATTTTTCAAGGAGAGGTTTGTGTTATCATACACACACTCACACACGTTATGACTGGCAGGGTCAGAGGCAGAATAAAGAGTGAATGGAGCTCATTGAAAGAGCAGAGGCATCAGTTTGAGTCCCGCCATAGGAATGTGATGAACCTGCAGAACTATTGTACTGGAGCACGGCCCCATCCACACATACAGTACACACCTCAGAGAACAGAGGATAGTAGAGTGAAATACACAGGTGGCTGTGTAACTAACCATATATTGTCCTCCAGACAGACAAGGGGAAATCAAAGCCCCCCCCCCCCCCACACACACACACACACACACACACACACACACACATACACACACACACACACACACACACACCCCTGCTGGACACCAGCCTCACAAATGATGGGGGTGGGGTAGAGGGGGCTGTTTTGGGTGGCAGCTGTCCCTCTCTCCTGTCCCCCTGACACAATGGCAGCTCTATGGGTCACATATACCCCCTCACAGATGGGACCAACACATGTGAGCATAGGAATGCTTAAGGTATATCTGACCAGCCATATCTCTTCACTTTAGGTCAGACACCACCGCGAGGAGGAATGACCTTACTTCAACAAACGCACACACCGTTTGAACAGACAGTCAGACCCATGCAGATCTCTTATTGTGAGCTAAGCCCTGATTGGATGGATGGTATGGTAGCGCGGATTAGGTCTCCTTTGTTTACATGCTGCTGCAAAAAACAGCATCAACAACAACTGTTTCCATTAGCAACATGTTTGATACCATAACAGTGAGAGACAGACAGATACACATAAACATGCACCACAGGGGCACAAAAACACACACACAGAACAGGGTAATGATACACAACCACAAACACTAATTGAACACATTGGTCACCAAACAACCAGGTGTCCCAAAAGCAGACTAATAGGAGTTATCATCATACACTGTCTTTGTTCTCTTTTGTGTTTTGTTGTAAATTGCAGCACAAATCAAGAGTTGTAATGTAGCAAAACAAAATATACAGACAAAAAATGTTTTCAATCTTTTTTGTCAACAAGCTATTTTCAATATACTGCTTGACAGAGACGCTAAGCTGCTAGTCATCAAGCTAACAAAGTTGGTACCAGATGAGTTTTGCAATGGAGCCCTCTTTGTCTGGAGAAATAAATGAACGGTTCTAAGCTTTGTTTTGGGAAAAAACGGATCACTCAGAATTCCAATGCGGCAATTGTTTGCTTGCCCGAGGATTATAGGCTTGAGGTGGATTCCTTGATCACACAGGTTGCCAGTCTATGTGAGAAACTGGGGAAAATGCAGAGTGGAATGTTAACATTTTCTATACCGGTGGTTGGACAGCGTTCACGCTTGTTGGGTGCATCTCCGACTTGTCGTTTGTCATTATCTGACTGGCCGGTGTTGCCCGGAGCTCCCCCATCAGATAGTGGAGTTAAAGGTGCACAGCAAGAGGAGCAAGGCAAATCAACGATGGTCGCATGTTACGAGCTGTGGAAGTCGAAGGCAGCGGCCTCCTGCAAAGCAGTCTACACTCCCAACGAGAGGCCCGAAGCGGAAGCAAACAACAAATAGTTTCGCCGTCCTGGTGCCTGTGTCTGCAGCCTCAGTGCCTACTACTACGATTTTGAAGTCGTCAATCTTCTGTCCCTGCTCTGGGTCGAGCGGGACTTCCCATCTGTTGGAGGCCTGCACCAGGCGCAGGGAGCAACGGGCTCAAGTTATCCTGCCTCTCGCCAGTCCATAAAGGGTTCTTCGAATCCTGTGAAGCATGGGAGTGGACGGATTTCCTCATCCTTCTCGCTAGCCGTGATTTTGGGCAGCTCCATGGTAAGAATTGTGACCGTTCCTGATGCAAAAACAATGTCCTATCCAGGAGCGAGAGTAAATTAAATTACTAAGTTGCTCCCGAATGTACTACGCCAGGACATGGAAATCGATTCTATCGTAGTCCATGTGGTTTTAATGACATTATGAAGAGCAGCTCTGAACAGTTGAAACTGGATTTTAAAGAGCTGATTGACTCTCTGCTAGACACTAACAAAAGACCCATCATATCTGGCCCTGTGCCCTCTGAATCGTGGCATTGAACGCTTTAGCAGGATTCTTTCTCTTCACAACTGGCTATGTGATTATTGCAGCTCAATAGGTGTAACTTTTGTTGACAATGCCAGCAACAAACACTGATACTACATATCCAAGTATATCTGACCAAATTATGAAAGACAAGCATTGTAAAATTGACAACAAACTTTCTGCGTGCTTATAGATAAGGACATTCAACAAGCACAGTACTTACACAAATGACTGATGATTGGCTGAGAGAAATTGATAATAAAAAGATTGTGGGGTCTGTTTTGTTAGACTTTAGTGCGGCTTTGATTTTATTGATCATAGTCTGCTTCTGGAAAAATGTATGTGTTATGGCTTTACACCCCCTACTATTTTGTGGATAAAGAGTTACCTGTATAACTGAACACAGAGGGTGTTCTTTAATGGAAGCCTGTCCAACATGATCCAGATAGAATCAGGAATTCCCCAGGGCAGGTGTCTAGGCCCCTTACTTTCTTCAATCTTTGCTAATGACATGCCCCTGCCTTTGCGTAAAGCCAGTGTGTCTATATATGCGGATAACTCAACACTATACATGTCAGCTACTACAGCAACTAAAATGACTGCAACATGTAACAAAGAGCCGCAGGGACAAATCATTCACTAAACCCTAAACCTCAACTAAATCGAAATCATGTGGAAATTGAGCAAGCTGACGTGACTAAACTGCTTGGAGTAACCCTGGATTGTAAATTGTCATGGTCAAAACATGTTGATATAACAGTAGCTAAGATGGGGAGAAGTCTGTCCATAATAACAGCACTATCAACAAGGCAGGTCCTACAGGCCCTAGTTTTGTCGCACCTGGTGTACTGTTCAGTCGTGTGGTCAGGTGCCACAAAAAGGGACACGGCTGGCCCTTGCATGTCCACAGAGTGCTAATATTAATAATATTAATAATATTAATATGCCCACAAGACATGCCACCAGAACAGAACAGAAAGTCCAGAACAGGCTATGGGAGGCGCACAGTACTACATAGTCCATGACTACATCAAGTAACTAATGCAAGCAGTAAAATTAGATTTAAAAACCAGATCAAATTACACCTTATGGAACATCGGGGACTGTGAAGCAACATAAACATAGGCACATACATATGCATACACACACACACGATAACATACGCACTATACACACACGTACAGTGGGGCAAAAAAGTATTTAGTCAGCCACCAATTGTGAAAGTTCTCCCACTTAAAAAGATGAGAGAGGCCTGTAATTTTCATCAAAGGTACACTTCAACTATGACAGACAAAATTAGGGAAAAAAATCCAGAAAATCACATTTTAGGATTTTTAATGAATTTATTTGCAAATTATGGTGGAAAATAAGTATTTGGTCATCTACAAACAAGCAAGATTTCTGGCTATCACAGACCTGTAACTTCTTATTTAAGAGGCTCCTCTGTCCTCCACTAGTTACCTGTATTAATGGCACCTGTTTGAATTTGTTATCAGTATAAAAGTCACCTGTTCACAACCTCAAACAGTCACACGCCAAACTCCACTATGGCCAAGACCAAAGAGCTGTCAATGGACACCAGAAACAAAATTGTAGACCTGCACCAGGCTGGGAAGACTGAATCTGCAATAGGTAAGCAGCTTGGTTTGAAGAAATCAACTGTGGGAGCAATTATTAGGAAATGGAAGACATACAAGACCCCTGATAATCTCCCTCGATCTGGGGCTCCACACAAGATCTCACCCCGTGGGGTCAAAATGATCACAAGTACGTTGAGCAAAAATCCCAGAACCACACGGGGGGACCTAGTGAATGACCTACAGAGAGCTGGGATCAAAGTAACAAAGCCTACCATCTGTAACACACTACGCCGCCAGGGACTCAAATCCTGCAGTGCCAGACGTGTCCCCCTGCTTAAGCCAGTACATGTCCAGGCCCGTCTGAAGTTTGCTAGAGAGTATTTGGATGATCCAGAAGAAGATTGGGAGAATGTCAAATGGTCAGATTAAACAAAAATATAACTTTTTGGTAAAAACTCGTTGTGTTTGGAGGACAAAGAATGCTGAGTTGCATCCAAAGAACACCATACCTACTGTGAAGCATGGGGGTGGAAACATCATGCTTTGGGGCTGTTTTTCTGCAAAGGGACCATGACGACTGATCCTTGTAAAATGAAAGAATGAATGGGGATATGTATCGTGAGATTTTGAGTGAAAACCTCCTTCCATCAGCAAGGGCATTGAAGATGAAACGTGGCTGGGTCTTTCAGCATGACAATGATCCCAAACACACCGCCCGGGCAACGAAGAAGTGGCTTCGTAAGAAGCATTTCAAGGTCCTGGAGTGGCCTAGCCAGTCTCCAGATCTCAATTCCATAGAAAATCTTTGGAGGGAGTTGAAAGTCCATGTTGCCCAGCAACAGCCCCAAAACATCACTGCTCTAGAGGAGATCTTCATGGAGGAATGGACCAAAATACCAGCAACAGTGTGAAAACCTTGTGAAGACTTACAGAAAACGTTTGACCTCTGTCATTGCCAACAAAGGGTATATAACAAAGTATTGAGATAAACTTTTGTTATTGACCAAATACTTATTTTCCACCACAATTTGCAAAAAAAATCATTACAAATCCTACAATGTGATTTTCTGGATTTTGACTTCTCATTTTGTCTGTCATAGTTGAAGTGTACCTATGATGAAAATTACAGGTCTCTCTCATCTTTTTAAGTGGGAGAACTTGCACAATTGGTGGCTGACTAAATACTTTTTTGCCCCACTGTACACATGGATTTTGTACTGTAGATATGTGGTAGTGGTGGAGTTGGGGCCTGAGGGCACACAGTGTGTTGTGAAATCTGTGAATGTATTGTAATGTTTTTAAAATTGTATAAACTGCCTTAATTTTGCTGGACCCTAGGATTAGTAGCTTCTGCCTTGGCAGCAGATAATGGGGATCCATAATAAATACAAATACAAATTACGGCTCTGAAACTCTTGCCCATTATAATAACTATGAACAGTTAGTTAGTTGGCCTACTTTGTGACTTTAGTTTCTGACTGAGCTCAAAGAGTACAGTAATGCGGTCCTGTACCTCCATTCTGAAGAAAGACTGTGTGTGTGTGTGTGTGTGTGTGTGTGTGTGTGTGTGTGTGTGTTAAATAATACAGGATCATGTGTCTTATCATATGATTCAGCCTAGGTGTTAATCTAATGAATGTAGCTCAAACTCCCATTGTCCTGTATCCTTCAGCCCGACGAGCTCTCTTACTGTTGGGAGGGGAGCTTTTAGAGTCTCTCTGTGTTTCTGTGTGTGTGTGTGTGTGTGTGTGTGTGTCAGTGTGTAAACCCATTTTCTTTTAAATATAGAGTGGCTGGTGTGGTAATGGTACTTTATTCTGATTGAGCCTCCTAAACCAATGAAGAGAAATCAATGCAACACCATAGAGAAGTTGTGTGCGTGTGCATGCATTCGTGTCTTTGTTCCATGCCATAAACATTCAGAGATTGTAGTGTATGAATATGTACTAATACAACTGTGTTGGTGTGTAAGTGTGTAAGCACATGTTGTATGGCCCCATCCTTTGTTTTATTCATGTTATTGAACACCATTTGTAGGGCAGAAAGAGAGAGTAAAACATGTTGCAGGTGTGTGACCGCCTCCAGCCCTCAGCTCTATCATCAAGTCTAGTACACACAGAGGGAAGGGGAGAGATCCCCCCCTCCTCCCCATGCCGCCATAATGTGGATCCATGGCAACCATAGCGCCAGCATGGTGTAAATAAATCCTTTGTGTTCTAGGGTTCTATCACTTCATTGCGTGGCTTCTAGGTTATGGGCAATTCCATGGTAAAGGAATTACGCTGATTCAAAACTTTAACACAGCATACAACTCTATCCACAAGGACTACGTTTAACAATTTACACAGAACATTTTACAAAAACACATTTCACTTGAAGAACAGTACAAATGCAACGTTTGGTAACAGAATCATTATGTTACCAAACTTTCCATCTGCACTGTATCATATGTAGCCTAGCCTAGCCTATACACATATATCCAGATCATATTCAGCAAAGTGATCTACTGTCAGGAAACCAGTGGTTGTAGAGCACATAACAAAGACAAGTCTTTATTATGACATGATCAGATGATTTTATCCAAGACAAATATATATGTGGAGCATGTGGCAATCAGACTCACAACCTCCAACTCTAGCGGAGTCATCTGAGGCAGATCAAGTCCTAAAAGACCAGCTCTTTGCACAAAGAAACACACGAATACGCAGACAAAGACACATAAGCAACAAGGTAGACTTTACGGCTCATAAATGCTAATCATATGGGAGGAGGTTAGTGGAAACTAAATCAGAGAGAGAGAGAACTAGACCAGGATAGAGCTAGAGGGAGGTATGTGCAGCATTGGCAGTATAGGTCTGCTCAGAATAGTCTGCTGACTAATGAACATGGTTGTCCTACTCCAACCGCACAGCGACACAGAGAAATATGGCACACTGATTGATGTACAGTATATACCTAGAGGGCCCTAAACACACATGTGCATTCTGAGATATGGACAAATTCCATTCCAGAATAACAGAGACAAGGACACATTCCATTCCAGAATACCGGCGATATGGACCAATGCCATTCCAGAGTACCTGTGACAGGGACACATTCCATTCCAGAATACCTGAGACAGGGACACATTCCATTCCAGAATACCTGAGACAGGGACACATTCCATTCCAGAATACCTGAGACAGACATCTATTTGTGGCGTATTGCTGCACGTTGCAGTTGGTAATGTATATCCTTGATATATCACTGGGGATGATATGTCTGCATTCCATGGAGAACCCATGGAACCCGCGTGTGTGTGTGTGTGTGTGTGTGTGTGTGTGTGTGTGTGTTGTGTGTGTGTGTGTGTGTGTGTGTGTCCGTGTCCCATACGGGAAACATGATGAACAAAGAAAGAGCAGGATCAGGGGAAGCGAGAGCAAGATAGAGAGAGAAAAAGAGAGAAAAGGAGGGGGTAGTTCAAAGATCAGAAAACAGATGTAAAGCAAACTGCCTTCTAAATGACTACCACATGTGTTGGCACTTCCCTCTCTTCCCCACTCACTCACTCTCTCTACTCTGGAACACAGTGCAACTCACTCATTCATATTCTCCCTTTCTCTTATTCATCTATTTCACTCATCTCTCCCATCTCCTTCTCTTTTGCTCACCCTTTATTCATATTTATCCCCTCCAACTCTATGGCAGCCTTTGATTACTGTACGTGTACTTCAGAGAAATTATTATTAGAGACAATTATTTCCTCTGTGACCCAATGACTTGTTTACTTAAGATGTGGTTCTGAGTTCCGAGTCAATTCCAAATAGTATCTGTAGAATATAATATTTTATGGACCTCGAGATTGACTCTCTCCCATACCTTGCTTCACTTCTGTCTGATAGATGAGATACTTCTGAGTTGAGTATGGTTCAAGTTTGACTACTGTAGCTGTCAGAAGGAGCCTTGTCTATATGTTATTACTGACTACACACACACACACACACACACACACACAGTGGATTTCTGGTTGACAATGATAGACCAGTGTGTCAGTGATTACTAGGGCCATGTGCTCCAGACAGCAGAGCAGTTCATCATGGCATGTCTATATGATGCTGTCAAACACTGGGACACACACAATCTCATAAACAGTTGATCACTCAGACTTCAGCTATCCAACTCCAAAATAACAAAAGGCACCTACCTGATAAAGCGGGAATCTTAGCCCACTTCAGTAACAATATGTAGCCTGCAGTCCTATCTGTCGATATCAAATAAGTACAGAAAATCACTCACACACATTCCTTCATAAGATTTAAAATAACATGTTTCATAAACTCATAGGTTAAACTTCCTCACGTTTATAAGGATTGATTGGAGGCAGACAGATGGGCGAAACAACGGCCTGATTCTAAATGTATGCTGCTTCTTTCTTCACTGTCCCGTTCGTAAGAAAAACAACATGCACTTCTGAAGCAACAATGAGCCCCGAGTTTCAGTTTTTTTCTATAACCTCCAATACAACACTTGTCATTGCGGCTTTGTTTTAAGAATATTAAACAAAACTAGATTATTATATATCGAACACTACACGCGGCCCAATGTATATGTTATAACCAAAGCAGGCGCACTGCTTTGTGTACTGTGCGCTCAGACAGATCAAAAACGCGCGCGCACGCACACCTCCCCCCCCACACACACACACCTACCTAAACTCGATCCCGACGTTACTTCTCCAAATGGACTAGTTTCATAATTAAAAGGACAACGTGGTTTTTAACCTCATTGGTGCGTCTCCAGATCACTTCTCCGTTTAGGTTTGCCTGCTATTCTGCTTTCTCCTTCGAAACTGTTCAACTGCACACACATACACACTCGGGACCCATAGAAAATATAGATTAATGCTGAATGGGCGGGCCATTGTGATGTCATACTCCTCCTCTCTTTCTCTATCTGCTCAAGCTCAAACATATTTTTTTTACATTCTATGGGGGAGACCCCTTACGCCCGGGGCGGGGCGTGGCAGGGTAGCTATGGGCTGTGGCTGGGAGATGGCGCGCGCAACACACAATACAGAGCGGCACCCACATATAAAGAGTGCATCCATCCGTTACATAGAAAACCTTTAAGGTTAATAAGCTACTTTTCATCTACTAATTTTATACGTTTGCGCTCAAAAATGTTACTGAATTTGTTCAGCTAAATATCCCAACTATTATCAGAACATGTGTGTATTGTATTGTATTAGTTAGCAGACTAAATGTTGCTGCGGTAGAGTAGTTAATCTTCATACAGATCAGCCACTACTGGGTCTGCTCAGCTACCTCCTCCTGTTTAAGCTGCTGTTTGAAACCACTAGAGATCTGCCCGTTTCAGACTAGGCTACTATCTCCCCGGTGACCACATGGCCAGGCCCACTGATAGGCATGGTGGTCCAGGATTCTGTGTGTGTTGTTGGGGAGACTGAAGTCTGAACATGTGAGAGGGGGCCAAAGGGGTTCAATCAAATGTTATTGGTCACATGCTTTGAATACAACAGGTGTAGACTTTACCGTGAAATGCTTACTTATTTGCCCTTTCCCATGAATGCAGAGTTAACAAGTAAAAAATCTATCATTTTAATAGTAACATAATAAAATAACAATGATGAGGCTATGTACAAGGATTACCTTACCGAGTAACATGCAGGGGTATGAGGTAGTTGAGGTAATTGAGGTATATGTACATATAGGTAGGGGTAAATGTGACTAGGCAATCAGTATAGATAATAAACAGAGTGGCAGATTGTGAAAGAATGTCTATGTGTGAGTGTATGGTGTCAATATGCATGTGTGTGTGTGTGTGTGCGAGTGCGAGTGCGAGTGCGAGTGCGTGTGCGTGTGTGTGTGTGTGTGTGTGTGTGTGGTGCGTGCGTGCGTGTGTGAACAATGCAGTGAGTCATGACGAGGTCACCACTGACTGAGAGGACACTCCCACCAGAGACCACTGTTACTGCAGCCTTCCATCATTCAGGAAACAGGTGGAGACAGAGAGAGACATCATAGGAATTAAATATAGTGTAAGTACATAGTTAGGATTATGACTAATCATTGAGAGTGAGAGAATGTAGGACTCTGAATAATCTTTGAGAGCAGGTAGACCTCTGATTAATCATTGAGAGCAAGTATTACTTGATATTGTATTGCATAACTCATGCAGAGCTTCTGACGACAGAAGTACACTAAGATCTCTGATGAGTAAGCTTGCCTAAACCTGAAGACATGCAATACGTCCCTATACTAATGCCTGGGTTTTGGCTAAGTGGGCTAAAACTCTATTATTGTGCGCAGATGAAACCAGATTCAAATCCAAACAGTCATATGAAGTCATATAGTCTTGCAATGTAGTCATTGTTTATTCAAGACTTGCTTAACTTAATTTTCAGTTGAGGATTGTCATGGAAACATTTAAGTGTAGGAAGGTAAGCATGCCCTTGAGCAAGGATCTTAACCCTAATTGCTCTGGATAAGATCGTCTGCGAAATGGCTAAAATGTTAAAGTTGTGTGGTTCATTAGAATACTTTATTTTATGAAACAGAAATTAGCTGGCATTTACAAGGAAGTCATGAATGGGTAATTCTTGATATATAAAATAATTTTATGCAACTGGTATCTTTCTAAGTAAATAGTAAATTAGTAAATTAGTAAATTACCTGGTATTTACTTAGTACATTTCTAAGTAAATACCAGGTAATTTATGTACCCTAAACACTGTTGATACCATTAACCCATACAATCAAGACATTTCCATGTCCATGGTGACAATTTTTCAAGCCTCAGGAATGGAAAATCAATGCCTGACGCTAAACTTAGACAGCTACATGTGAACTTTGTCATAGATATCTCTGTTACAGATCAACTCTGGGATCTTAAGCACAACAAATTAGTAACATTGTCACACCCTGATCTGTTTCACCTGTCATTGTGCTTGCCCTGACCTTAGAGATACTTTTTTATTCTCAATTTGGTTAGGTCAGGGTGTGACTTGGGTGGGCAAATCTATGTTTCTATTTCTTTGTTGGCCTAGTATGGTTACCAATCAGAGGCAGCTGTTTATCGTTGCCTCTGATTGGGGATCATACTTAGGCAGCCCTTTTTCAAACCTTAGATTTTGGGATCTTGTTTTTGCATAGTGGCTGTCTAGCCCTGCAGAACTTGACGTTCGGTTTTGTATTTTGTTGTTTTGTCGGAGTTCAGTATTAAAAATCATGAACACTTTCCACGCTGCGCCTTGGTCTCATTCATCTAACGATGGACATAACATCTCCACCCCCCTCCAGGTGTCGCCCATCTTCCCCATTATGCCCAGTGTATTTATACTTGTGTTCTCTGTTTGTCTGTTGCCAGTTCATTTTGTTCGTCAAGCCTACCAGCGTTTTCCCCTTGCTCTTGTCTTTTTCTAGTTCCTGTTTTCTAGTTTTCCCGGTTTTGACCATTCTGCCGGCCCTGACCCTGAGCCTGCCTGCCATTCTGTACCTTGTCACACCACCCTGGATTATTGATCTCCGCCTGCCCTGACCCCGAGACTGCCTGCCGTTCTGTACCTTTTGGACTCTGATCTGGATTACTGACCTCTGCTTGACCTTGACTTGTCATTTTGCCTGCCCCCTGTTCTATTAATAAACGTTTGTTACTTCAGGAGGGCTCTCGCTTCACCCATAGTCCAACGGCCAGTCGGAGCGAGCCAACCTAGACCTGGAGACGACTCTTTGCTGCCTGGACTCCGCCAACTAGTGTGGGTCGAATATGCCCTCAACACCCTTCCTTGCTCTGCCATGGGTCTCTCGCCATTTGAATGTTCCCTGGGTTATCAGCCCCCGCTCTTCCCAGAGCAAGAGGAAGAGGTCGGCATACCGTCGGCCCAGATGTTTGTCCGTCACTGTCGTCGTACCTGGAAGAGAGCCAGGTCGGCTCTTCTCAAGACTACTCTGGGTGGAGTCCCGCAAACATTCCCCCTGGTTTATCGGCCCTTTCCCAATCTCCAAGATCATTTGCCCCTCTGCTGTTCGTCTTCTGTTGCCCTGTACCCCCCGTATACATCCCACTTGTCATGACCTCAAATACTGTTTTGTTCTCACTGGGATGCTGTTGACTGGCTAGCTGTGTTTCCACTGTGTGTGTCTTGGCCCTGTCTGACTATCTCATATCTCAGACACAGCTGCTTCTACTATCATCACAGGACTTTTTCCCACAAACTGACGTGTGTGTGTGTGTGTGTGTGTGTGTGTGTGATTTCAGCTACAACCATTGCTCCTGAGACCACCAAGGGCCTTCTCTTTAAACAGGAAGTGGTGGTTATCTTAAAACATGGTAACTGGGTTGTCTTCCTGTGAGTGATAGTGACTCTCTCTGTTCCTCCCAGATTATTGGACTCTCAAAACCATGTTATTCATGACTGTTAGTTGGTACGTTGCTTTTGGTTGTTCTATGCAGTTATTGACAAATGTAGTGAACATGTCTCCTAAAAAACGTTAATAGGCTATGTGGAATGCTCTAATGACTTTCAGTCCATGATAGTTTCAATAGCTAGACTAAACATCAGAGCTGAACCCAGTAATGTAGTTATAGCCTACAATGTGAAACAATACTAATAGCAATTATGGGAAACAATTTTCTCACTGTTGCTATCTGTTTTGTGTGTGTGTTCCATGTAAGCTTGTATGCAGTCCAGTCAATGTTGATGGATAGATAGTAAATGATGGTACATACAAAGTCCTTCTCTGTGTGACTTAGTTGTGAAGGACTGGAGGCCTGTCCTACATACACTATATGGCCAAAGGTATGTGAACAGCTGCTTGTTGAACGTCTCATTCCAAAAGCATAGGCATAAACTTGTTGAGTGTAGGGGGCAGTATTTTGATGTTTGGATGAAAAATGTACCCAAATGAAACTGCCTATTTCTCAGGCCCAGAATCTAGAATATGCATATAATTGTCAGATTAGGATAGAAAACACTCTAACGTTTCCAAAACTGTCACAATATTGTCTGTGAGTAATAACAGAACTGATATTGCAGGCGAAAACCTGAGGAAAATCCAACCCGAAAGTGCTGTTTTTCCTGAAAGCTCTCTGTTCCATAGCCTGCCTTCGCTCCATTTAAAGGGATATCAACCAGTTTCCTTTTCCTATGGCTTCCCCATTGTGTGAACAGTCTTAAGACATAGTTTCAGGCTTTTATTTTGAAAAATGAGTGAGAAAGATCACATCACGGCATTGGATGGCTGGGTGCCAGCAGCGTTTCGCATGCGCAACAGCTTGGAGCAGACATTTTCTCTCTCTCTCCTATTGAAGAAGCTACAGTTCCGGTTGAAATATTATAGATTATATATTGTAAAAACAACCTGAGGATTGATTATAATTTTTTTTTGACATGTTTCTACGAATTTTACGGATACTATTTGGAATTTTCATCTGCCCAGTCTTGACTGCTCGAGCCTGTGGATTTCTGAACATAACGTGCCAACCAAATGGAGGCATTTTGGATATAAAAATAATGTTTATGGAACAAAAGGAACATTTATTGTGTAACTGGGAGTCTCGTGAGTGCAAACATCCGAAGATCATCAAAGGTAAGCGATTAATTTTATTTATTTTCTGACTTTCGTGACCAATCTACTTGGCTGCTAGCTGTTTGTAATGTTTTGTCTACTGAGAGAGATGTCCTTACATAAAAGCTTGGTATGCTTTCGGCGAAAATATTTTTTAAAATCTGACACGCCAGGTGGATTAACAACAAGCTAAGCTCTGTTTTGCTATTTTGCACTTGTGATTTCATGAAAATTAAATATTTTTTGTAATTTAATTTGAATTTGGCGCTCTGCAATTCAGCCGATGTTGAAGAAAATGATTCCGGTAACGGGATGGGTGCATCAAGATGTTTTAATATGGAGTTGGTCCCCCCTTTCCTGCAATAACAGCCTCCACTCTTTTGGGAAGGCTTTCCACTAGCTGCGGGGACTTGCTTCCATTAAGCAACAAGAGCATTAGTGAGGTCGGGAATGGATGTTTGGCGATTATGCCTGGCTTGCAGTCGGCGATCCAATTAATCCCAAAGGTGTTCGATGAGGTTTAAGTCAGGGCTTTGTTCAGGTCAGTCAAGTTCTTCCACACTGATCTCAACAAAACATTTCTGTATCTACCTCACTTTGTGCATGGGGGCATTGTCATAATGAAACAGGAATGGGCCTTCCCCAATCTGTTGCCACAAATTTGCAATCACAGAATCATCTAGAATGTCATTGTATGCTGCAGCGTTAAGATTTCCCTTCACTTGAATTATGCGGCATAGCCCAAACCATGAAAAACATTCCCAGACCGTTTTTCCTCCTTCAACTTTTGCATTTGGGAAGGTAACGTTTTCCTGGCATCTGCCAATCCCAGATTTGTCAATCGGACTGCCAGATGGTGAAGCGTGATTCATCACTCCAGAGAACGCATTTCCACTGCTCCAGAGTCCAATGGTGGCGAGCTTTACGCCACTCCAGCCGACGCTTGGCATTGCACATGGTGATCTTAGGCTTCTATGTAGCTGCTAGGCCATGGAAACCCATTTCATGAAGTTCCCAACGAACTGTTCTTATGCTGAAGTTGCTTCCAGAGGCCGTTTGGAACTCGGTAGTGAGTGTTGCAAATGAGGACAGACAATTGTTATGCACTACGCGTTTCAGCATTCAGTGGTCCTGTTCTGTGAGATTGTGTGGCCTACCCCTTTGTTTCTCCTAGATGTTTCCACTTCAATAACAGCACTTACAGTTGACCGGGACAGCTCTAGCAGGACAGAAATTTGACAAAGTGACTTGTTGGAAAGGGCTACATCCTATGACGATGCCACGTTGAAAGTCACTGAGCTCTTCAGTACAGGCCAATCTACTGCATAGATAATAAACAGTGTGTAGCAGCTGCGTAAAAAGGGGAGGTCAATACAAGTAGCCCAGGTAGCAATTTGATTAGCTGTTCTGCATTCTTATGGCTTGGTTGTAGAAGCTGTAAAGGAGCCTTTTAGACATAGACTTGGCGCTCCGGTACCAATTCCCATGCGGTAGCAGAGAGAACAGTCTATGACTAGGGTGGCTGGAGTTGTTGGCAATTTTTAGGGCCTTCCTCTGACACCGCCTGGTATAGAACACCTGGATGGCAGGACTCTTGGACCCAGTGATGTACTTGGCCGTACGCACTACCCTCTGTAGCGCGTTGCAGTCTGATGCTGAGCAGTTGCCATACCAGGTGTTGATGCAACCAGTCAGGAGGCTCTCGATGTTGCAGCAGTATAACTTTTTGAGGATCCATGACAAATATTTTCAGTCTCCTGAGGGGGAATAGGCATTTTCGTGCCCTCTTCATGACTGTCTTGGTGTGTTTGGACAATGATAGTTTTTTGGTGATGTGAACACCAAGGAACTTGTAGCTCTCAACCTGCTCCATCGATGAGAATAGGGGCGTGCTCTGCCCTTCTTTTCTGTTGTCCACAATTATCTCCTTTGTCTTGATCACATTGAGGGAGAGGTTGTTGTCCTGGCACCACACTGCCAGGTCTCTGACCTCCTCACTATAAACTGTCTCATCATTGTTGGTGATCAGGCCTACCACCGTTGTGTCGTCTGCAAATTTATTAATGACGTTGATGTCCTGCTTGGCCACGCAGTCATGGGTGAACATGGAGTACAGGAGGGGACTAAGAATGCACCCTTGAGGGGCCCCCATGTTGAGGATCAGCATGGCAGATGTGTTGTTACCTATCCTTACCACCTCGGGGCGGCCCATCAGGAAGTCCAGGATCCAGTTGCAGAGGGAGGTGTTTACACCCAGGGTCCTTAGCTTAGTGATGAGATTTGTGGGCACTATGGTATTGAACTCTGAACTGTAGTCAATGAACAGTATACTCACAAAGGTGTTCCTTTTGTCAAGGTGGGAAAATGCAGTGTGGAGTGCAATAGAGATTGCGTCATCTGTGGATCTGTTGGGGCGGTATGCTATTTGAGTGGGTCCAGGGTTTCTGGAATGATAGTGTTGATGTGAGCCATGACCGGCCTTTCAAAACAGTTCATGGCTACAGATGTGATTGCTATGGGTCGGTAGTCATTTAAGCATGTTACCTTGGTGTTCTTGGGCATAGGGACTATGGAAGTCTGCTTGAAACATGTACAGTTGAAGTTGGAAGTTTACATACTGTGATAAGGTGTGTCTAAGTGGTAGGTGTAGGAGTCAGGCGCAGGAGAGCAGGGATGTCTGAGAAGTATGTTTTAATAAGACAGTCCACCAACACAGGAATGGCACAATCGAAAAGGACAACGCCCTCGTTAACAGAGAACCCGTGTGTCAGGACCCGGTTACGAACCCGGGTCTCCGGAGTGAGAAACAGTCACTTAACCTACTGAGCCACTTAACCTACTGAGCCACGAATAGTCGGCAGAACCCAGAAGATGAGGCAGACACAGCAGTACTTGAGACGGTGTATTTAATGAAGTAAAAAGAGAAGTCCTTCAGGAAAACATGTAACTTCACAACCTCAAAAGGAATTCCACAAGAACAAAGGTAATCCTCCAAGACAAAAAGGTAAATCCACAAGGTGGTAGGAATAGCATAAAAAGCCTCAAAAGATACTCAAAAATAAATAAACAAGAACAAAAACAGAATTCCACAAGAGAGTCCACCGGGATCAACAAGAGTTCACAGAATACTAGGGCTGGGTGCTAACATACAAACACAGAGCAAAGAACTGAGGAAAACTAAGGGTTTAAATACAATCAGGGGAAACGAGGCACAGGTGCAAATAATAATGGGGATCAGCGTCTGACGAACTTCAAGGCTGAAGGCACTCTGAGGGAAAACAAAAGGTCAAAAAGCTCTTGATTCATCCTCTCTGTTTGACCGTTGGGGGGTACCCACTGGCAGAAGCCCCCATGAGTTGGCAGAAGGCCTTCCAAAACCTTGAGGCGAACTGGGGACCTCTGTCAGAAACCATATCTTGAGGAATGCCGAAGACTGAACACATGATTAATTACCAACTCAGCAGTTTCCTTGGCAGAAGGTAACTTAGTCAGAGGGACGAACCTGGCCGCCTTAGAAAACCTGTTGATTATGACTAGGATAGTAGTATTGCCATAGGATGGAGGAAGGCCAGTAATAAAGGATATGGGACCAGGGTCTGTGGGGAACAGGTAAAGGGTGAAGGAGTCCTTGAGGGCGGAGGTGAGAAGATTTGCCCTGGCAGCACACAGGGCAGGCATTGACGAAAGTGGCAACGTCTTCTCTTATGGTAGGCCACCAGAACTTACGCTGGATGAACTCCAAGGTGCGACCTACGCCCGGGTGACAGGTGAGGCGAGAGGAGTGCCCCCACAGAAGGACCTGAGTCCTCACTGCCTTGGGGACAAACAACCGATTGGCAGGGCCTCCTTTCGGGTCCGGTTCGATAGCTTGAGCTCGTCTCACGGTATCCTCAACTTGCCACGAGATCGGAGCCACGATCTTAGCAGCAGGAAGGACAGGCATGTCCGTGTCATCTCGAATGGCAGGAGCGTAGACTCGGGACAGGGCATCCGGTTTGAGATTATTCGACCCGGGCCGATAGGTGAGGATAAACTGGAATCGATTGAAGAAAAGAGACCATCTAGCTTGTCTAGAGTTCAACCGCTTCGCCTGCTGGATATACTCCAGATTTTTGTGGTCCGTAAGCACTTGAAACGGGTGAGAAGCCCCCTCGAGCCAGTGTCTCCATTCCTTCAATGCCATCTTAACCGCTAGGAGTTCACGATCCCCCACATCGTAGTTCCTCTCAGCCGGGGTAAGCCGGTGTGAGAAGAAAGCGCACGGATGAAGCTTCTTGTCTTCACCCCTCTGAGACAGGACAGCTCCAACACCAACCTCTGAGGCGTCTACCTCCACCACAAACGGTTCATCCGTAGTCGGTAGTATCAGGATGGGAGCAGAGAGGACGCGCTGCTTGAGGTTCCACTACAAATCCCAGGAATTGTACTCGGGATGAATGGAATTCACATTTTTCCGGCTTAACGTACAGATGGCTGTCTAGGAGGCGTTTGAGTACTTGTCTGACATGCTTTGTGTGTTCTTGAAGAGAGCTCGAAAAGATGAGGATGTCATCCAAGTAAACGAACACAAATATGTTAAGCATATCCCTAAGCACATCGTTTATGAGCGCTTGGAACACCGCTGGGGCGTTGGTCAGGCCGAAGGGCATCACCAAGTATTCATAGTGACCAGTAGGCGTGTTGAAAGCGGTCTTCCACTCGTCACCAGGTCTGATCCGCACAAGATGGTATGCGTTCCGCAGGTCAAGCTTAGTGAAAACAACTGCTTCCTGGAGCAGCTCGAAGGCTGTGGCCATAAGGGGTAGCGGGTAACGGTTACGGACGGTTATGGCATTGAGTCCCCGGTAGTCGATGCAAGGACGTAATCCACCGTCTTTCTTGGCCACAAAGAAAAACCCTGCTCCTGCCGGGGAGGTGGATGGACGCATGAGGCCTGCTTCCAGAGCGTCCTTGATGTAGGTATCCATAGCAGCTCGTTCGGGTGGAGATAGGGAAAAGATCCGACCCCTGGGGGGGCAAGTGCCCGGAAACAGTTCGATGGGGCAATCATAAGGTCTATGGGGTGGTAGCATGGTGGCCCTCTGTTTGCTAAATACCAGTTTGAGGTCATGGTAACACTCGGGAACTCGGGTCAGGTCGATGGATTCTAAAGACTCGGGAATAGAACTCGGGAATTCGAGAAAATACAAGTAGCTTGGCACGTAGGACCCCACTGCTTGATAGTGCCCACAGACCAGTCGATGTGAGGGTTATGGCTGTCGAGAGGGAACTCGGAACAGGAGATCAAATGAAAGTTCGTCAATTCCTGGTGTTGTGAAACTGAAAGTCGCAAGGAGGTAGTGACATGAGTGACAAGTCCAGATCCCAAAGGGCTTCCACAATGTAGTAACCCTCATGGGGTCACTTAGAGGTTCAGAGGGAACGCCATTCTCCTTGACACCATCCATGAAGTTACCTGCGGCTCCAGAGTCTACCAAGGCTTGAAGGTGAAGCTTGTGGTTGTCCCAGGAAAGGGTGACTGGAATGAGCAGACGGGAGTTGGACGGATGGGAGGAGGTTATGTTTCCCGTTACAGTTCCCCCCGGTCTGTACGGGACAGAGCGTTTCCCTGGAGCCCGGGACACGTGGAACGGAAATGGCCCGGTTTGCCGCAATATAGACAGCGTCGCTCCCTCATCCGGCGGTCTCTCTCAGCCTGGGAGATACGTCCCATCTGCATGGGTTCCGGTGGAGCCAGCGAGGATAAAGGTGGGGACTCGGAGCTGGGACTGATAGGGGCTAGAGGTCTACGGTTGAGTTCTCTCTCTCTCAGACGCTGGTCAATGCGTGAGGCCAACTTGATCAGGGACTCGAGATTGTCCGGTGGTTCCCGAGTGGCCAGTTCATCTTGGATAGTGTCGGAAAGGCCTTTCAGAAAGCACACCGTGAGCGCCTCGTTGTTCCAGCCACTCGCTGCTGCTACCGTGCGGAACTGGATGGCATAGTCCGTCACGCTGCGCCGACCTTGGTGGAGAGTCAGGAGCTGTTTGGCTGAGTCAGGACCACTGCTTGGGCCTTGAAACACTCGTTTGAATTCCTCAGCAAAGGCAGAGTAGCTGGCACAGCAGGAATTATGGGCATCCCACACAGCAGTAGCCCAGGCCAGGGCTTTTTCCGACTGCAGGGTGATGATATATGCGATCTTAGACCGGTCGGTGGGGAACGACGAGGGTTGCAGCTCGAAGGAGAGAGAACATTGGGTGAGAAACCCTTTACAAGCACTTGGATCACCTGAGAACCGTTGGGGAGGTGGAAGACGAGGTTCAGCCAGGGGGTTAACTGCCATGGGTACGTGAATCTGAGGTACTGGGACAGGAACTGTTGCCGGAGTAAGTCGATCAGATATCTGCTTTATGGAAGTCAGCATCTCCGACAGAAGATGAGAATGTCTAGCCATTAAGGCCTCTTGCTGAACCAGGGCGGCTTCGTTTGGACACCGGGTCTCCGGAGTGAGAAACAGTCACTTAACCTACTGAGCCACGAATAGTCGGCAGAACCCAGAAGATGAGGCAGACACAGCAGTACTTGAGACGGTGTATTTAATGAAGTAAAAAGAGAAGTCCTTCAGGAAAACATGTAACTTCACAACCTCAAAAGGAATTCCACAAGAACAAAGGTAATCCTCCAAGACAAAAAGGTAAATCCACCAGGTGGTAGGAATAGCATAAAAAGCCTCAAAAGATACTCAAAAATAAATAAACAAGAACAAAAACAGAATTCCACAAGAGAGTCCACCGGGATCAACAAGAGTTCACAGAATACTAGGGCTGGGTGCTAACATACAAACACAGAGCAAAGAACTGAGGAAAACTAAGGGTTTAAATACAATCAGGGGAAACGAGGCACAGGTGCAAATAATAATGGGGATCAAGGGAAAACAAAAGGTCAAAAAGTACAATGGGGGCATCTAGTGACCAAAAACCGGAACAACCCTGGCCAAATCCTGACACCGTGCAAACACACGGAGGAACAAACAAAGTTCTGACACTCATACACATTATGTAACCGTGAAAACAAATAACGGTAAATCCAACCGAGCACATCACAATAAAAGACTAATCCTGCACAAACTTAGGCAGGCAACAGGTTACAATTATACACACAGAAATTAACGTAAATGAAACCAGGTGTGAAAAAGAACCACTGACAAAACAAACAGAAAAGGAAAAAGGGGTCGGTGATGGCTAGTAGACCAACGACGCCAACCGCCGAGCGCCGCCCGAACAGGGAGAGGAGCCACCTTCGGTAGAAGTCGTGACACATAGATTTAAACTCAGTTTAAAACAATTACTGACATTTAATCCTAGTAAAAAATTCCTTGTCTTAGGCCAGTTAGGATCACCACTGTATTTTAAAAATGTGAAATATAAGAATAATAGTAGAGAGTGATTTATTTCAGCTTTTGTTTCTTTCACCACATTCCAAGTGGGTCAGAAGTTTATATACACTCAATTAGTATTTGGTAGCATTGCCTTTAAATTGTTTAACTTCGGTCAAATGTTTTGAGTAGCCTTCCACAAGCTTCCCACAATAATTTGGGTGAATTTTGGCCCATTCCTCCTGACAGAGCTGGTGTAATGGAGTCAGGTTTTGTAGGCCTCCTTGCTCGCACACGCTTTTTCAGTTCTGCCTACACATTTTCTATAGGATTGAGTTCAGGGCTTTGTGATGGTCACTCCAATACCTTGACTTTGTTGTCCTTAAGCCATTTTGCCACAACTTTGGAAGTACGCTTGGGGTCTTTGTCCATTTGGAAGACCCATTTGCGACCAAGCTTTATCTTCCTGACTGATGTCTTGTGGATATATTGAAGCAACATCTCATAATTTTCCTGCCTCATGGTGCATTCTATTTTCTGAAGTGCACCAGTTCCTCCTGCAGCAAAACACCCACACAGCATGATGCTACCACCCACGTGCTTCACGGTTGGGATGGTGTTCTTCGGATTGCAAGCCTCCCCCTTTTTCCTCAAAACATAATGATGGTCATTATGGCCAAAGAGTTCTATTTTTGTTTCAACAGACCAGAGGACATTTCTCCAAAAAGTACGATCTTTGTCCCTATGTGCAGTTGCAAACCATAGTCTGGGTTTTTTTATGGCGGTTTTGGAGCAGTGGCATCTCCCTTGCTGAACAGTATTTCAGGTTATATCGATATAGGCCTCGTTTTACTGTGGATATAGATACTTTTATACCTGTTTCCTCCAGCATCTTCACAAGGTCATTTGCTGTTGTTCTGGGATTGATTTGCACAATTTGCACCAAAGTACGTTCATCTCTAGGAGACCGAACGCGTCTCCTTCCTGAGCGGTATGATGGCTGCGTGGTCCCATGGTGTTTATACTTGTGTATTATTGTTTCTACAGATGAACGTGGTACCTTCAGGCATTTGAAAATTGCTCCCAAGGATGAACCAGACTTGTGGAGGTCTACAATTGTTTTCTGAGGTCTTGGCTGATTTCTTTTGATTTTCCCATGATGTCAAGCAAAGAGACACTGAGTTTGAAGGTAGGCCTTGAAATACATCCACAGGTACACCTCCAATTGACTCAATGATGTCAATTAGCCTATCAGAAGCTTTTGAAGCCATGATGACTTTTTCTGGAATTTTCCAAGATGTTTAAAGGCACAGTCAACTTAGTGTATGTGAACTTCTGACCCAGTGGAATTGTGATACAATTAATTATAAGTGAAATAATCTGTCTGTTAACAATTGTTGGAAATATGACTTGTGTCATGCACAAAATAGATGTCCTAACCGACTTATCAAAACTATAGTTTGTTAGCAATACATTTGTGGAGTTGTTGAAAAACACGTTTTAATGACTCCAACCTAACTGTAGGTAAACTTTCGACTTCAACTGTAGGTAAACTTCCGACTTCAACAGGTTGTATTCCTCTTGTCTAGATGGGATAGGGCAGTGTGCATGGCAATTGCATCATCTGTGGATCTATTGGGGCGGTAAGCAAATTGGAGTGGGTCTAGGGTGACAGGTAGAGTGGAGGTGAAATGATCCTTGACTAGTCTCTCAAAACACTTCATGATGACAGAAGTGAGTGCTACGGGGTGATAGTCATTTAGTTCACTTACCTTAGCTTTCTTGGAAACAGGAACAATTGTGGCCATCTTGAAGCATGTGGGGACAGCAGACTGAGATAGGGATTGATTGAATATGTCCGTAAACACACCAGCCAGCTGGTCTGCGCTTGCTCTGAGGACGCGGCTAGGGAAGCCTTCTGGGCCGGCAGCCTTGCTAGGGTTAACACGTTTAAATGTTTTACTCACGTCGGCCTTGGAGAAGGAGAGCTCACAGTCTTTGGTAGTGGCCATGTCGGTGGCACTGTATTGTCAGACCAGCATTGAATAGACCTAAGCACGGGCGCTTCCTGTTTTAGTTTCTGCCTTTGGAGTAGAGCAACAAGATGGAGTCATGGTAGATTTGCCAAAAGGAGGGCGGGGAGGGCCTTGTATGCATCACGGAAGTTAGAGTAGCAGTGGTCGAGTGTGTTACTCACTTGTGTTACTGCAATCGATATGCTGATAGAATTTAGGTAGCCTTGTTCTCAGATTAGCTCTGCTAAAATCCCCAGCTACGATAAATGCAGCCTCAGGATGTATGGTTTCCTGTTTGCATAATGTCCAGTGAAGTTCCTTGATGGCCATCTTGGTATCCGCTTGCGGGGGGATATACACGACTGTGACGATAATCGAGGAGAGTTCTTTTGGGAGATAATACGGTTGGCATATGATTATGAGGAATTCTAGGTCAGGTGAACAAAAGGACTTGAGTTCTTGTATGTTGTTACAATTAAGGTCGTTAATCATGAAACATACACCCCCGCCCTTCTTCTTACCAGAGACATGTTTGTTCCTGTCTGCGCGATGCATCGAAAATCCCATTGGCTGTACGGACTATGACCGCAAGTCCCCAGCTAGCCATGTCTCCTTGAAACAGAGCATGTTATAATCCCGGATATCTCTTTGGAAAGCAACTCTTGTCCTAATTTCGTCAACTTTGTTAACTAGGGACTGGACATCAGCAAGTAATATACTCAGAAGTGGTGGGTGGTATGCACACATCCGAAGCCTCACTAGAAGATCGCTCCGGCACCCTCTCCTCCGACAGCGTTGTTTTGTGTCGGGCTCTGGAATCATATTAAATGCCCTGGGAGGTGCAGACAAAGGATCCGCTTTGGGAAAGTCGTATTCCTGGTCGTAGTGCTGGTTGTGCTGGTAAGTTGACGTCTCTCTGATATCCAATAGTTCTTCCCGGCTGTATGTAATAACAGTTAAGGTTTTCTGAGCTAACAATGTAAGAAATAATACAAGCGAAGCTGCCATCTCTATTGGCGCCATCTTGGCATATATTAGTAAGGGAATACCCCCCTGAATTGTACAAAAATGAATGGCAAGATATTGGCATTGGACAAACCATATACACGATGTCCAATACCACCCAAAGCGGCGTTGATTCGTGTAAAGTATATGGCAAATGCCATATGGCAATTGCCAATTGTAACACCTCAAAAATCCAACAGGGGGCGAGTGCGCTCCACCGGGGTTTTTCATATTGGAAATGTAACCCAAGTCAACATCCAAAAGAAAATTTTTGAAAAAAGGATATTTTTTTCAAAAACTTTTCACCCCTTAAAAAAGTGCTTTCTGGGCCTTTTTTCGAAATTCTTTCGATTTTTTTGTCAATTACACATGTGTAAGAGCTGTATGAATATACTTTTGTCCAATTTTTTTATCATATTTTTTTTTTTTTTTAATTACATGCGCATAAGGCATATGTTTTGTACATTTGCAATATGATTTCATAGGAAGTCAAAAGTCAAAAGTCAAAAATGTCAAAATTTGGTAAAAAACTTCACACATCCTTAAAAAAGTGCTTTCTGGACCGTTTTTCAAAATTCTTTCAATTTTTATGTCAATTACACATGTATAAGAACTTTATCAACATACTTTAGTCATACTTTATTATCCTTTTTTTTTTTTTTTTTTTTTACTTGTGCATAAGGCATATGTTTTCACCATTTGGAATATGATTTCATAGGAAGTCAAAAGTCAAAAGTCAAAAATGTCAAAATTTGGTAAAAAACTTCACACATCCTTAAAAAAGTGCTTTCTGGACCGTTTTTCAAAATTCTTTCAATTTTTGTGTCAATTACACATGTATAAGAACTTTATCAACATACTTTAGTCATACTTTATTATCATTTTTTTTTTTTTTTTTTTACTTGTGCATAAGGCATATGTTTTCTCCATTTGGAATATGATTTCATAGGAAGTCAAAAGTCAAAAGTCAAAAATGTCAAAATTTGGTAAAAAACTTCACACATCCTTAAAAAAGTGCTTTCTGGACCGTTTTTCAAAATTCTTTCAATTTTTGTGTCAATTACACATGTATAAGAACTTTATCGACATACTTTAGTCATACTTTATTATCATTATTATTTTTTTTTTTTTTACTTGTGCATAAGGAATATGATTTGTCCATTTGCAATATGATTTCATAGGAAGTCAAAAGTCAAAGTCCAAAGTCAATTTTTTGGGGGGCCAAAATTGACTGAACTGATGAACTCGGGACGGCCGGGCAGTGATAGTTGTTCATTTCCATCACTCGTTGTGTTGATTTCATCATGTCCATTTGAATCATGTCCACTATAGAATCATATTGCAAATGCGCGTGCAACTGGTAACCGGGAAAAAAAAAATGATGATTTCATTATGTCCATTTGTTTAAACTGTGCAAAAAATGATGTCATTGTGATCTAAAATATGCAACTGGTTACCCAAAAAATGTGTTGATGTCCATTTGTTTATGTTTCCTTACTTTTTCAAAGTCACTGTGCATTTGCAATATGTTTCAATGGGCAGGTACCATCACGAATTTGTCATGCTCAAAATTTTTTAGATGTATTTTTTTTTGTTTCTTACTTTTTCAAAGTCACTGTGCATTTGCAATATGTTTTAATGGGCAGGTACCATCACGAATTTGTCATGCTCAAAATTCAAGCTTTACTTTGCTCAAACTATACCTTTGTCATCTTGTGATCTAAAATATGCAACTGGTTACCCAAAAAATGTGTTGATGTTTTTTTGTTTATGTTTCCTTACTTTTTCAAAGTCACTGTGCATTTGCAATATGTTTCAATGGGCAGGTACCATCACGAATTTGTCATGCTCAAAATTTTTTAGATGTATTTTTTTTTGTTTCTTCACTGTTTTCAATATGTTTTAATGGGCAGGTCACTGTGCATTTGCAATATGTTTTGGTTACCCAAAAAATGTGTTGATGTTTTTTTGTTTACTATAGTCACTGTGCATTTCATATTGCAAATGCACTTATCAAAGTCACTGTGCATTTGCAATATGTTTTAATGGGCAGGTACCATCACGAATTTGTCATCCAAGCTTTACCCAAAAAAATTTTAGATGTGTTGATGTTTTTTTTTTATGTTTCCTTACTTTTTCAAAGTCACTGTGCATTTGCAATATGTTTTTTCACTATAGAATCATATTGCAAATGCTATAGAATCATATTGCAAATGCACATGCAACTGGTCATCCCCCAAAAAAATTTTTATTTGCAATATGTTTTTTTTGAATCATATTGCAAATTTTTCCAAAAAAATTTTTAGATTTTTTTTGTTTATTTTTCCTTTTTCAAAGTCACTGTGCATTTGCAATATGTTTTTTCACTATAGAATCATATTGCAAATGCACATGCAACTGGTCATCCCCCCCAAAAAAATTAGATTTTTTTTATGTTTCCTTACTTTTTCAAAGTCACTGTGCATTTGCAATATGTTTTTTCACTATAGAATCATATTGCAAATGCACATGCAACTGGTCATCCCCCCAAAAAAAATTTAGATTTTTTTTATGTTTCCTTACTTTTTCAAAGTCACTGTGCATTTGCAATATGTTTTTTCACTATAGAATCATATTGCAAATGCACGTGCAACTGGTCACCCAAAAATAAAAATTTTGGATTTTTTTTGTTTATGTTTCCTTACTTTTTCAAAGTCACTGTGCATTTGCAATATGTTTCAATGGGCAGGTACCATCACGAACTTGTCATGCTCAAAATTTTTTAGATGTATTTTTTTTTGTTTCTTACTTTTTCAAAGTCACTGTGCATTTGCAATATGTTTTTTCACTATAGAATCATATTGCAAATGCACATGCAACTGGTCATCCCCCAAAAAAAATTTTAGATTTTTTTTGTTTATGTTTCCTTACTTTTTCAAAGTCACTGTGCATTTGCAATATGTTTTTTCACTATAGAATCATATTGCAAATGCACGTGCAACTGGTCATCCCCCAAAAAAATTTTTAGATTTTTTTTGTTTATTTTTCCTTACTTTTTCAAAGTCACTGTGCATTTGCAATATGTTTTTTCACTATAGAATCATATTGCAAATGCACATGCAACTGGTCATCCCCCCCAAAAAATTTTAGATTTTTTTTGTTTGTTTCCTTACTTTTTCAAAGTCACTGTGCATTTGCAATATGTTTTTTCACTATAGAATCATATTGCAAATGCACGTGCAACTGGTCACCCAAAAATAAAAATTTTGGATTTTTTTTGTTTATGTTTCCTTACTTTTTCAAAGTCACTGTGCATTTGCAATATGTTTCAATGGGCAGGTACCATCACGAATTTGTCATGCTCAAAATTTTTTAGATGTATTTTTTTTTGTTTCTTACTTTTTCAAAGTCACTGTGCATTTGCAATATGTTTTAAAGGGCAGGTACCATCACGAATTTGTCATGCTATAAAAATCTTGCAGGAATGTGAAATTGACTGGCCCGATGAACTCGGGATGGCTTTGCAGTGATTCTGGGTCATCTCAATCGCTCGTTTGGGTTGATTTCAGAATGTCGCTTTTGGTGATGTTTTTTCACTATAGGATCATATTGCAAATGTACAAGAGTCAAGTGGACAAGAGTCCATCAGTCAATTAGATATCATTCTGACCACCAAACTGATACAAACTGACACCAAACCCACTTTTTCCAACTCGTTTAGTAGCCAACTATTACATACTTCAGAGCTGGCCCAAAATTCACAACCCCTTCGGTTCAAACCATAAAAAAACCATAAAACACGTAGTTACGTTCTAGCTGCGGGTCCATTTCTTATGTTATGTGTTGGCCTAGCTGAGGCGACCCCGAATCCCAAGTTTCGGCTCGATAGGTCATTTGGTGTCCGAGAAAAACCCTAATTGGTGCTGAAAATCCACTATTTTCCATGACTTGCTACGGGGTCCTTGAATGAGCTATTGGACAGAAACGTTGGGGTCTGTCTATATGGGCCGAGACGTTTGCAATGCACCTAGTCTTGCGACTCTGGGACATTTCTAAATGTCGTCATTTTCGTGATGCAAAAATGAATTGAAGTTATTTCAAATGTACGAGGCTGTTTCTCGGTCCGAGAACCTTCTAGAGCCACGTAACTCACCACGCACCATCAACGGGAGGTCTAGAACAGGTTTCTAAAGTTTCGGAACTCTAGGTCCGACGGTTCTTTTTTAGCTCCAACAAAGCTAACTATTGGAGCCAGTGTCTGTCTCTACGCACCCCAATACGTCCCTCCTTCCAAGTTGTGTTTTAGTGTGATTTTTTTTTCCTTTGAATTTTTTTGGGAAAAATGACTGATTTACAGTTCATGGGGGTTGCCTAATCACACATATGAAGTTTTGGAAAGATCAGACTTTTTTAACCCTTCGAAACAGCCCCTAAGACACCAATTATGGCACTTCCGGTTGGCACAGGAAGTTATAAATCAACACATATCCTCATTGGGGTATGCTGTTACAGAATCCTGAGTTTTAAGTCCTTACGTTAAGAATTGACTGATCTACACAGGGTTGAATGCACTATGTCTATCAAACTGCATGCAGTGTATGGGTAAACACTTTTAGGGGCATTTTAACCACTTCCGGTTGGTCCAGGAAGCTTAGAATCAACACAGGTAGACCTCATAGTGGCCTGATGGACTGGTACCGAAGACAGGTTCATACGGCATTCATAACCCACATAGGCCTCAGGTTGAAATTAGGGGTGCAGGCAATGTATTCCTATGGGGAGAGATGACACTGTAATCTGTGAGATCAAAAAACACTGTTTTACTGTTAAGGGTTAATGCCACACGGTCAAGGTTAGGCTTGTTCAGATCGGGAGGACCTTAGGAACATTCATGTGGTGGAATTGTGCTTCTCACCCTAACGGTTCTCTCACTGCCACCCAAAATCAAATGACATTGTGGTGCAGGCTTCATTTTGGGCCTTCTTTTTTTCAAGTTTGCTGCACTCAGAACGAGCTACGGTCAAGCGGGGCGTCTCCTTGAACTCGGCACAGTCTGGAGACTATGGTGATGCCATTTTTTGTGTTGATTTCAGAATGCCATTTTGGTGATGGTCCCTCTCCGTTTAAACATATTGCAAATGTACAAAAGTCAACTAGCAAGTCAGTGTCCATCAGTCAATTAGATGTCATTATGACACCAAATGGATATCAATTGACACCAAACCCACTTTTTCCTACTCATTTAGTAGCCAACTATCACATATGTCAGAGCAGTCCCATAATTCACAGCGCCTTCGGTTTAAAACATAATAAAAAGGTAAAACACATAGTTACGTTCTAGCTGCGGGTCCAGTTCGGACATTATGTGAAGGCCTATGTGAGGCGACCCCGAATCCCGAGTTTCGGCTCGATAGGTCATTTGGTGTCCGAGAAAAACCCTAATTGGTGCTGAAAATCCACTTTTTTCCATGCCTTGCTACGGGGTCCTTGAACGAGCTATCGGACAGGCACGTCGGGGTCCGTCTCTATGGGCCGAGCCGGTTTCAATGCACCTAGCCTTGCGTCTCTGAGACTTTTCTAAACGTCGTCATTTTCGTAATGGTCAAAATGAATTGAAGGTATTGCAAATGTACGAGGCTGTTTCTCGGTCCGAGAACCGTCTAGAGCCACGTAACTCACCACGCACCATCAACCGGAGGTCTAGAACAGGTTTCTAAAGTTTCGGAACTCTAGGTCTGACGGTTCTTTTTTAGCTCCAACAAAGCTAACTATTGCAGCCACTGTCTGTCTCTACGCACCCCAATACGTCCCTCCATCCAAGGTGTGTTTTAGTGTGATTTTTTTTTCCTTTGATTTTTTTGGGGAAAAATGACTGATTTACAGTTCATGGGGGTTGCCTAATCACACATATGAAGTTTTGGAAAGATCAGACTTTTTTAACCCCTCGAAACAGCCCCTGAGACACCAGTTATGGCACTTCCGGTTGGCACAGGAAGCTATAAATCAACACATATCCCCATTGGGGTATGCTGTTACAGAATCCTGAGTTTTAAGTCCTTACGTTAAGAACTGACTGATTTACACAGGGTTGAATGCACTATGTCTGTCAAACTGCAGGCAGGGTATGGGTAAACACTTTTAGGGGCATTTTAACCACTTCCGGTTGGTCCAGGAAGCTCAGAATCAACACAGGTAGACCTCATAGTGGCCTGATGGACTGGTACCGAAGACAGGTTCATACGGCATTCATAACCCATATAGACTTCAGGTTGAAATTAGGGGTGCAGGCAATGTATTCCTATGGGGAGAGATGACACTGTAATCTGTGAGATCAAAAAACACTGTTTTACTCTTAAGGGTTAATGCCACACGGTCAAGGTTAGGCTTGTACAGATCGGGAGGACCTTAGGAACATTCATGTGGTGGAATTTTTCTTCTCACCCTAACGGTTCTCTCACTGTCACTCAAAAGCAAATGACATTGTGGGGCAGGCTTCATTTTGGGCCTACTTTTCTAATGGTCGTTGCGCTTACACCGAGCGAGCTACGGTCAAGGCGGATAGCTCGTTGAACTTAGCACAGTCTGGAGACTATGGTGATGCCATTTTTTGTGTTGATTTCAGAATGCCATTTTGGTGATGGTCCCTCTCTGTTTAAACATATTGCAAATGCACAAAAGTCAACTAGCAAGTCAGTGTCCATCAGTCAATTAGATGTCATTATGACACCAAACCCACTTTTTCCTACTCATTTAGAAGCCAACTATCACATATGTCAGAGCAGTCCCATAATTCACAGCGCCTTTAGTTTAAAACATAATAAAAAGGTAAAACACATAGTTACGTTCTAGCTGCGGGTCCAGTTCGGACATTATGTGAAGTCCTATGTGAGGCGACCCCGAATCCTGAGTTTCGGCTCGATAGGTCATTTGGCGTCCGAGAAAAACCCTAATTGGTGCTGAAAATCCACTATTTTCCATGCCTTCCTACGGGGTCCTTGAACGAGCTATCGGACAGAAACGTTGGGGTCCGTCTCTATGGGCCGAGCCGGTTTCAATGCACCTAGCCTTGCGTCTCTGAGACTTTTCTAAACGTCGTCATTTTCGTAATGGTCAAAATGAATTGAAGGTATTGCAAATGTACGAAGCTGTTTCTCGGTCCGAGAACCGTCTAGAGCCACGTAACTCACCACGCACCATCGACCGGAGGTCTAGAACAGGTTTCTAAAGTTTCGGAACTCTAGGTCTGACAGTTCTTTTTTAGCTCCAACAAAGCTAACTATTGCAGCCACTGTCTGTCTCTACGCACCCCAATACGTCCCTCCATTCAAGTTGTGTTTTAGTGTGATTTTTTTTTCCTTTGATTTTTTTGGGGAAAAATGACTGATTTACAGTTCATGGGGGTTGCCTAATCACATATATGAAGTTTTGGACAGATCTGACTTTTTTAACCCTTCGAAACAGCCCCTGAGACACCATTTAAGGCACTTCCGGTTGGCACAGGAAGCTATAATTAACCACATATCCTCATTGGGGTATGCTTTTACAGAATCCTGAGTTTTAAGTCTTTACGTTAAGAACTGAGTTATTTACGGAGGGTTTAGTATGTGTGTGTTATTTCAGAAAATCATAGAAAATCACAGAAATCTCGCAGAGCTCCGCAGCACACTTTAAAAAGATTCGTATGAACACCCTGCAACTGGATCTGTAACCGTTGAAAAAAAAAAACGCCTATTTGTGACCATCACCAAGATGTCATTGTTCCGTTTCTCTTAAATGACGATAGATAAATGGCTGTTTTTTTTTTTATTGACACCGGAGGCTCCTTGACTTTGACCTGAAGTGGAAAAATAATTTCTCTATTTCCATTTAGGACCTTTAATCCCAGAAAAACGGCCATAACTCAAAAACCGTCGAGGCCTGGACGCCATCTTGTTCGGGGCCAACTGCCCATTATGCCAAACCTACGCTCACCGAGTTTCGGCTTCGAAATATTTTCCGTTTTCGAGATAAGGCCCCGTCGTGATTCGTGATGTTTTGCCAAATTGCCATATGATTCCGTATGCCCTCTTGTGGGAAATTCCGGGACAGCGGAAAAACGGTCAAAAACTTGTTTATTTTATAAAACGGAAACCGAATGTCCGACAAAGTTCATTTGATGACTTCCCGGTAGGTCTGGCCCTACCGCACGGCCCGACGCCGACCGCGAATTTTACAAACGATTTCGGACGTCTAGTAAGGGACCGTACATTTGCAATATGGACTTTTTCACTGATCATACACGAAATGCCAAAATGTTCCCTTAAGGTATGTAAGTACTGTAGTATTATATAGTAAACTGTACAGTTTTTTCATGTGGGTATAGATCAGGCCTGGGCAAAAGCCATCCCGGGGGGCGTATGCGGCCCGCAACCTGATTCAATATGGCCTGCGTAATCATGCTCAGATCACAAAGACATCACAAAGACATGTAGTAATATGTCTTCTGAACAGATGGCAAGTGCATCGAAAGAGTTGCTTTCTCAGTTGCAAAATCAGCAAGGACTTTTCACAAAACTGCATTCAGCAAACAACGGAATTGTGAGAGCTAGCTATGTACTGCCCCACATAATTGCTAAACATGGGAAGCCATTCTCTGAGGGCGAATTCGTTAAAGAATGTTTAATTGACTCTGCAGCAACACTTTGCCCCGAAAAGAAAGAGCTGTTTGAAAATGTTTCCCTGTCAAGATAAACAGTGACACGGCATGTTGTTGACATCACAGAGAATATGGAAAAACATTTGAAAGACAAGGGAAAGGATGTCACCTATTTCTCCTTGGCCCTGGACGAGAGCAGTGATGCATGTGGCACGGCGCAGCTGTTGATATTCTTACGAGGCATAACCCCAGACTTTTAAATTACAGAGGAGCTTGCTTCAATGCAGTCAATGAAGAGCACAACCACAGGGAAATATTTATTGGAGGAGGTTAATAAGTGTGTGCCAAAGCTGGGACTGAGTTTTGAAAAGTTCTCCAGTGTGAACACTGATGGGTTCCCAAACCTGACAGGAAAAAACGTTGGTCTTGTGGAAAGGATACAAGAGGAAGTAGCTGAGCTGAACCCAGATCAGATTTTTTTCTTCCTGCACTTCATCATTCATCAGGAGGTGCTCTGTAAATGTGTTCTGAAAATGAGCCATGTTGTGGATACAGTCACTACAGTGGTAAACTTCATAAGTGCAAAATCTTTAAACCACAGGCAGTTTGTCTCACTGTTGGAAGAGACAGAGTCGGGTCATGCAGATCTCCCCTACCAGACAAACGTGAGATGGCTGAGTTTGGGGAAGTTCCTTAAAAGGGTGTGGGACCTGAAGTCAGAGATTACTTAGTTTTTGCAAATGAATGGCAAGTATGTGGATTTCCCTCAACTGCTAGATAAAGAATGGTTGGCTGATTTTGCCTTCACTGTGGACATCATGGCCCTCATGAATTAACTGAATTCCAAACTACAAGGGAAGGGCCTTTTTGCACATCAGATGTACAGCCTTGTCAAAGCCTTCAAGGGAAAATTACTCCTCCTGACCTGCCAAGTAGATGTCACCCACCTTCCGACACTACTAGTCTGTTCCCCATCAGATGTCCAGCGGGAGAAGTATACATCGCTGCTGTGTGCTTTGAATGGTGAGTTTTCATGTCTTTTTGAGGATTTTCAAAGTGTTGGAAAATGGCATGCTGTTGGTTTCCTCTCCTTTCACCTTCAAACTGACCTGAATCTTGAGCTTAACGATCTTCAGTCTGATGCAGTGACTGGAGAACTATTCAAAACAATGTCACTGATGTTCTATGCATCTCTCTCATGCTCAGAAGATTTTTGTACTGTGTGGGTCAACCTACAGTGCCTTGCAAAAATATTCGGCCCCCTTGAACTTTGCGACCTTTTGCCACATTTCAGGCTTCAAACATAAAGATATAAAACTCTATTTTTTGTGATTATCTGCCACTGTGTACTCTCTGTTTAGGACCAAATAGCATTATAGTTTGCTCTGTGTTTTTGTGAATTCTTTGCAATGTGTCAAGTAATTATCATTTTCTTCTCATGATTTGGTTGGGTCTAGTTGTGTTGCTGTCCTAGGTCTCTGTGGAGTCTGTTTGTGTTTGTGAACAGAGCCCCAGGACCAGTTTGCTTAGGGGACTCCAACAGGTTGATTTCTCTGTAGGTGATGGCTTTGTTATGGAAGGTTTGGGAATCGCTTCCTTTTAGGTGGTTGTGGAATTGAACTGCTCTTTTCTTTATGATTTATGATAATGAGTGGGTATCTGCCTAATTCTGCTCTGCATACATTATTTGGACATTTTCACTTAGGGGTGTACTCACTTTTGTTGCCAACAGTTTAGACATTAATGGCTGTGTGTTGAGTTATTTTGAGGGAACAGCAAATTTACACTGTTATACAAGCTGTACACTCACTACTTTACATTGTAGCAAAGTGTCATTTCTTCAGTGTTGTCACATGAAAAGATATACTCAAATATTTACAAAAATGTGAGGGGTGTACTTACTTTTGTGATATACTATATATATATATATATATATATATATATATATATATATATGTATATGTATATGTATATGTATATGTATATGTATATATGTATATGTATATGTATATGTGTATATGTATATATATATATATATATATATATATATGTATGTGTGTATGTATATGTGTGTTGAAGAGATTGGTGCTTAAGCTGCAACCCTGTCTCTTTTTCCAATTTTAACCGCACACTTGTTTGTGTACATGGATTTTATAATGTTGTATGTTTATCCACGAATACCACTTTCCATCAATTTGTATAGCAAACCCTGATGCCAAATTGAGTCGCAGGCTTTTTTGAAATCAACAAAGTATGAGAAGACGTTGCCTTTGTTTTGGTTTGTTTTTTGTCATTTAGGGTGTGCAGGGTGAGTACGTTGCCTGTCGTACAGTACTTTGGTAAAAAGCCAATTTGACATTTTCCCAGTACATTGTTTTCGCTGAGGAAATGTATGAGTCTACTGTTAATTGTAATGCAGAGGATTTTCACAAGGTTACTGTTGACGCATATCCCCCAGTAGTTATTGGGATCAAATTTCTCTCCACTTTTGTGGATTGGGTTGATATGTCCTTGGTTCCAAATATTGGGGAAGATGCCAGAGCTGAGGATGATGTTAAAGAGTTTAAGTATAGCCAATTGGAATTTGTGGTCTGTATATTTTATCATTTAATTTAGGATACCATCAACCCCACAGGCCTTTTGGGGTTGGATTTTGTCCTGTAGTTCATTCAATGTAATTGGAGAAACCAGTGTGTTCTGGTAGTCTTTAATAGTTGATTCTAAGATTTGTATTTGATCATGTACTGTACATGTTTTTGCTGTTTGTTCTTTGTTATAGAGCCAAAACGATTGGAGAAGAGGTTTTCCAATTTTCCCAGAAGTGATTCTTCAATTACATTGAGCTGATTTCTGTTGCTTCTTTTTCTGTGTGTTTTCGGTTGTATAGGTTTCTCAAATTTTTTCTGAGATTTTTGCATTCTTCATCAAACCATTTGTCATTGTTATTAATTTTCTTATGTTGTCTGCTTGACATTTTTAGATTTGACAGGGAAGCTGAGGTCAAATATACTGTTTAGGTTTTCTACTGTCAACTTTACAACTTTACTGTTACAGTGAAACATTTTGTCCAGGAAATTGTCTAGAAGGGATTGAATTTGTTGTCTAATTGTTTTTTGTTAGATTTCAACACTATTTTCCTTCCATTTATAGCAATTCTTAATATTATTCAGTTCCTTTGGCTTTGATGCCTCATGATTGAGCATAGCTCTGTTCAAGTAGAGTGTGATTTTGCTGTGATCTGATAGGGGTGTCAGTGGACTAACTGTGAATGCTCTAAGGGACTCTGGATTGAGGTCAGTGATAAAGTAGTCTACAGTACTACTGCCAAGAGATGAGCTATAGGTGTACCTGCCATAGGAGTCCCCTTGAAGCTTACCATTGACTATGTACATGCCCAGTGTCTGCAACAGAGCTGCAGGAGTTGTGACACGTTTTATTTTGTTGGTAATGTTGTCGTAGTTGTGTCTAGTGGAGCATATGGTGGAGGGAGTGCTGCCACCTCCAGATAGGTGTTCGTCCCCCTGTGTGCTGAGGGTGTCGGGTTCTTGTCCAGTTCTGGCATTTCGGTACATGTTCCTGAGCCTGGAAATTGTTTATCTCCTCCTCTAGGAGGTAGAATCTCTCATCGTTAAAATATGGGGATTCTATTGGGGGGATATAGCACATATTTGGACATTTTTCTCTGTTGAGACTAGCCAGATGTAAAATGTTCCTGTTTTAACAGATTTAATAGAGTGGGTTAAGTCTGCTCTATACCAAATTATCATACCCTGAGTCTCTTCCCTGTTCCACACCTGGTAGTTTGGTGGATGGGACTACCAGCTCTCTGTAACCTAGAGGGCAACCAGTGGGTCCATCTCCTTTATACCATGTTTCTTATAGGATGACAACGTCTGTATTTCCAATTTCTTTGATGAAGTCTGGGTTCCTGCTCTTTAGGCCAAAGGCAGATGACCTCAGACCTTGTATATTCCAGGATGAGATAGTAAAAGCTTTGTGTTCCATAGTGTCTAGTGTTGGTTTTGTGTGGTTTCGGCACTCGCTCTCTCGCTCTTAAACTCTTCCCCAACTAACTCCTTCTCTTTCACTTATTTCCATCTCTGCCTCCAAACAGACTGGTCACATTCTTTCCACTGCTTTTCTCCCTCCTCCTGGAGTCTCCTGCTATAGTTCTGATGCTCTAGTTCTGACTTATCCTCACGATACGACCAGGGAACCTCAAGAACACTATCGTGTGTGTGATTTTCCAGAATGATGATGTAATGTAGTCACAGGATGCCATCAGTTTGCAGTGAAGACTGTTTTTGTATTTCAGCTTTACTTCGAATAAAGTTATGTCTCTCCCTCACGTCCTTACATACAGTGTTTCAAATACAGTGTCTAGCTGGATTTCACCATGACTAACCTTCTTATGCCGTCAATAAAGGATCGACAACTATTCTCATCCTATTTTGTTCCTTTTCTTTTCCGTATCCTTTTTATTTATCCTCTCTTTCTCGCTGTCTCTCTTTGTCTCTCAGTCTCTCTCTCTGTGTGTGTGTGCATGCGCGTGTTCAATTAGTGAGTGTGTGTGTGTGTGTGTGTGTGTGTAAATCACAATAAAGCATATGCAAGCTGTCACTCTGGTTGTAGTTACTGCTCCTGACACACAGACAGATTTACATAGCCATACCATCAACAGCCTTTCCACAGCTTAATGGGTGCCCATGCATTCTAATGAACAGAGCCGTCTCTCGCTCCCTCTCTCTGTGTCACTGTTTTTCATAGACACGGTATCTCACACAACCCAACCCGGTCACTAAAACTGAACAGATCAGTCGATTAAGTACCATGCTCATGAGGAGGAGTAAAGTACTATTTCTCTCACTCTCTCTCTGCATTTGTATGTGTGTGACTGATCACACAGATTTAGACCCTGCCAGAGTAATCAATAGGAATAAATCCCCTTTTAATCCTGTAAATGCCACAGAGACCTACTGCATGCACAGTGGGGAATCAGTACATGGCTCTTCCTGCTGACTGAGCATAGTCATTCCCATTGGATAAGAATTACTAGAAGTGACATTCCCTGATCTGTAATGGGTGGAACGCCAACCATATTAGGTGTACAACAGGGAACGTTCAAGATTGAGTACAGCTTTATGAAGAGCCAAATCAGCTGACATTGAAATATTCAACCCTTTTTAGTTGTCTCACTCTCAACACACCAGAAATGGTTTACTGTTGTGGTGTAAGCTCTGTCTTTCCTGTGTTTGGAGTAAGAGACTAATTGTTTTTGTTAGCTGATACTACAGGGTACAATCTTTCTGTGTCACTTCTAGGCAAACATATTGAAAGCATTTATAATTTAGTTTTCTCTTTATGTTGCTAGTGTATTGGTAAAAACAAGTCTTCAGCCATTGATGTCATTGCCTATACAGTAAGTAGAAGCACACAAAAACTTACAGGAGGGCCACAATGAACTGTACCAATAAAAATAACAGTAAAATGTGGTAGGTGAAACTTGAGAAGATAGAAACTCTCTATTGTTATCTCTATCTGATTGTCCATCACTCCATCCGCCCATCTTTCTGGCTGTGTGTGTGAATAAGCTGAATAAGTAAGATTTCCAACACAGGAAGGAGTTCACAGAGAGGCCTTCCCAAAACACACACCACGGCCAAAGGAAAAGACATTGGGAAATCAAGGTCAGTGTGTGTGTGTGTGTGTGTGTGTGTACGTCACACTCTCTTTCAAACCACAGTCTTTAGGAAATGGCAAAGCACTGTTCCAGTCTTGTCAGGAAATAAAGAAACCCCATTGTGTCTGAAATGAATTCTGAAAATAACCGGAAAATAACCAACTTACCCCATGACAGGGACAGCCCACTGGGAACAGATATCAATTCAACATCTAGTTTTGGTTTACATTTGGTTGTCAACTAACAGGGATTCTACGTGTAATCAAACAAAAATGTCACCGTCATTAGATTTACAGTGCATTTGGAAAGTATTCAGACCCCTTCCCTTTCCCATATTTTGTTATGTTACAGCCTTACTCTAAAATGGATTTGAAAAAATCCTCATCAACATAATTATTCAGACCCTTTGCTATGAGACTCGAAATTGAACTCAGGTGCATCCTGTTTCCATTGATCATCCTTGAGATGTTTCTACAACTTGATTGGAGTCCACGTGTGGTAAATTCAATTTATTGGACATGATTTGGAAAGGCACACACCTGTCTATATAAGGTCCCGCAGTTGACAGTGCATGTCTGAGCAAAAACCAAGCCATGAGGTCATAGGAATTGTCCGTAAAGTTCTGAGACAGGATGGTGTCGAGGCACAGATCTGGGGAAGGGTGCCAAATCAATTCTGCAGCATTGAAGGTCCCCAAGAACACAGTGGCCTCCATCATTCTGAAATGGAAGAAGTGTGGAACCACCAAGACTCTTCCTAGAGCTGGCCGCCCGGCCAAACTGAGCAATCGGGGGAGAAGGGCCTTGGTCAGGGAGGTGACCAAGAACCTGATGGTCACTCTGACAGAGCTCTGGTGTTCCTCTGTGGAGATGGGAGTAACTTCCAGAAGGACAACCATCTATGGAACACTGCATCAATCAGGCCTTTATGGTAGAGTGGCCAGACGGAAGCCACTCCTCAGTAAAAGGCACATGAAACCTGTCCCCATCCCTATGGTGGTGGCAGCATCATGCTGTGGGGATGTTTTTTAGCGGCAGGGACTGGGAGACTAGTCAGGATTGAGGGAAAAATGAACGGTAAAGCAAAGTACAGAGAGATCCTTGATAAAAACCTGCTCTAGAGCGCTCAGTACCTCAGACTGGGGTGAAGGTTCACCTTCAAACGGGACAACGACCCTAAGAACACAGCAAAGACAACACAAGAGTGGCTTCGGGACAAGTCTCTGAATGTCTTGAGTGCCCCAGCCAA
>NC_092148.1:67397815-67477815 GCF_045791955.1 Oncorhynchus clarkii lewisi
GCTTTGGCTGTAAAGCATCATTTCAAAATCTGAGACTACAGGGTGATTAACAAAAGGCTAAGCTGTGTTTCAATATATTTCACTTGTGATTTCATGACTATGAATATTTTCTTGTAATATTTTTTGTCTGTTGCGTTATGCTAATTAGTGTCAGTTGATGGCAATTCTCCCGGATCCGGGATGGGTAGTTCCAAGATTAACCTGTCTCCTCCCCTTCATCTTTACTGGTTGAAGTGAATTTAAGCAGTGACATCAATAAGGGAACCTAATATTTAGTACACTCAGTGTAATGGATCAATCTCAGTGTGACTGCCAGGATGAGTATGACATGGAACATTTCTGCCTTGCTGATGCATGTGAAATAGTGGACCCTTACGAACAGAGGAGACAGGAACATAGACCTGCAACAAGGTCTTCAAGAGCTAAATGGTTCATTTACAGGTGCAGGAGTGCAGGGTGTTCATATGAACTGTGATTGAATGATGAAAGACAAAATCTATGTAGACCTACACGAAACAAAAATGTAATTGTCTTATCTGAATAAACTTTACAATACATAAATTAATAAATTGCTTAAAAAAAATGTGTATGCTGCATGGAACAGCTCACAGAACCATTGTGCATTGGGCCTGTAGCACCTCTCTGTTCCACAACAACCTAAAATAAACTGTGTTGTGCTGCGTTCATGACCAAGTGGGAAAGTGGTTATTACCAATTGTGAAATACGGGTTAGGGCATTCACATTTAGAACTGGGAAATATCATGAAACATGGAGGTCATTAGAAGACTACCAGAGCTGATTTCTAAATCAAAAGCCAAATGAACATTTTGCATTTTGTACCAACAATTTGTATTTTGATCATACCATAAACAACAACTGCTGAAGATGTGTAATGCTTGCTGTCTTTTTTTGTTGACAAGTGATGTCAAAGAGCTGCAAGTGGGAAACTGGGATGATAGATGAGTTTCCCACTAGTAACTACCAGTTGGAGGGGCATTCAAGTTGTATATGCTTTACGAAATTACGAGATGTTGTGAATGCAGCATTAGCACACATGGCAATTGCTTATCTCTTCCCTGGAAAATATAATCTGGTCCAATAACAGGGTGATTTCAAGACAACTCCGAAACATCCGAGCCTCAAAATTAAAATGTGCTTTAGTTATTTGTGTAGAGCTTCATCCTGGTTGATTCTGTGTCTTTCCAAGAGGGAAACTCGGGGCTCATCTTTCTACAACGAGTTTGATATTTCGGAGTTTCCGAGTTCTGAGTTAAAAGCGGTAAAACAGATAGGCCTAAACTAAGTAGGTGTTCTTAATGATGAACAATTAATTGTTAACAGGAATCATCTCAATGTATTTCCAGTACACAATCAATAATAAACATTTGTGAACATTAGGCAAAAATGTCTTCCGCAATTACATCATTCCAATCAATAACAGCGAAAAATAAGAAATAGTCAGGTAATATTCAGGGACTAATGTTGGAGTCCTTGAATGGGGGGTGGGGGGGGGGGGGGGGGGGGGGTGAATGGAGGAGAATTAGCGCGTTTGAATAATGAAACCTATATGTGCAAATGACGGTGCTGGCTGCAGTCCACATAGTCACACCATCCACTGTAGCCTACTAAATAAGAAACCCAAGACTGACAACACATTAGCTACTATACTGAGACAGTATATGTGTGTGCCTACAGATGCAACACAGAATCAAGGCAGACATTGTCAGTCATGTAGAACAGGATCTGAGACAGTGTCACTGACACACTATCTGCAGCTACAAACAAGGGGATAGCTGTGTGTGTGTTTACATGTGTTTTTAATTTTGATGGAGAAAAGGTGATCTCAACTGATATACAAGGGTAGGCTACTGACCCCCCTTGTGGTGGCTTGGTGAACAACATCAAACTGTAAGAATGGCCCAAACCTGGTGATGTCAACAGTATAACGTTATCTTAATCAGACCAACATAGTGATAGAGTAAAGTTTTGCAAACCTACACAACATACCTTGGGTTGTCTGATAATGTGGGAGGGTCTGGGGATGATAGGGTACTTTACCGCAACCTCTAAACCCATTACTAGCTCAGGATCCCCCTCGGGACTGTCTGACAGGCTAGGGCAAGCTGGAGGAGTCTTAAAGATGTAGTTCTCTCTCCCTGCTGGTAGACCGTTGGAGTTGGAGTTTGTACCATTCAGAGTTCTTGTTCTCTTGTGTATAGAGATACAGCTGACAGTTCTGTGATGCGGCTGGTGTTCTACAGAGGCGTCTGGTTTGGGAACCAGCTGGCAGAGAACTGGGCCCACCATCACAGGGGGTTCTAGATCGGTTCTACTGGATTGGGAGGGGTCCGGGCCCAGGGACTGTATAGAGTCAGCTGTAACCTCTGGAGGACTCCCGAAACAGTGGCGCAACGAGGAACAGGGGAGACCTTGCATGCTGATGGGATATAGAGTCACAGGAAAAATAACCAAATAAAAACCCCAACGACAACACCACTGTCCGGGTAGTGTTTCCTCACAATGGGTCAGTCAAGCTGTGTCACCCTGTAGAGGCTGTTAGAGACACCTGTTCTCTGCTTTCATCAGTCTGTCCATCAGTCTATCAGTCAGTCAATCTCACCCTGTGTGTTTCTGAGTCCTCCAGCTTCAACACACCTTTTTTCTCTACCCATGATTTAGTTTGATCTAAATACTTTGTAAGCCAATTCTTTATCTCTGTCTGGCTCAGTCTGGGGGTCCTGGTCTCCACTCCTCTGCCTGGTTGTGAATAGCTCTTTTCTTCGTCTCTCCTCCCTCTCTCTGTGGCAGTACACAGGCTGGAATGAACTCTTCAGCCCCGCGAACCCCTCTACCTGCCTTCCTGCTATGTGTGTGTTTGTGTGTGTGTTTCAGGGGCATTGTGTGTGCTGGGTGTCTGATTACCTACGCAGATACTCCCCAGTCCGCCAGTCAATTGGTGGAATGCTGGGCCTGGGCCAAGCTGTTCAGTTGCTGCTGGCCTCTGGTTACCTACTGATTCAGAGTCAGCTACTTTAAACATTATTTCAATCTTCACCACTCTTTGCTAATGAACACATTGGATCCTAGAACAGGGGTTAGTGTATACAGGGTCAATTGTGTGTTATGGTTGGGTGGGTATCGAGGTCCGTGACAGCTCAGGTAAGACCTCCACTAAGAGAGAGTATGGATGGAAAAAGTACCCAATTTTCATACTTGATTAAAAGCAAAGATACAGTGCATTAATAGAGAATGACTGAAGTAAAAGTCACCCAGTAAAATACTGCTTGATTAAGTCTAAATGTATTTGGTTTAAAAAAAAAGTTTTAGAAGTAAATGTTATTGCTAAAATACACTGATTATACCAAGCATTAGGAACACCTTCCCAATATTGAGTTGGACCACCCCCCCCTTTTGCCCTAAGAACAGTCTTAATTTGTTGGGGCATGGACTCTACAATGTGTCGAAATGTGTTCCACATGGATGCTGGCCCATTTTGACTCCAATGCTTCCCACAGCTGTGTCAAGTTGTTTGGATGTCCTTTGATACACACAGGAAACTGTTAAGGGTGAAACACCCAGCAGCGTTGCAGTTCTTGACACAAACTGGTATGCCTGGCACCTACTACCATACCCCGTTTAAAGGCACTAACATACCCTCTGTATAGCACACATACACAATCCATGACTCAATTGTCTCAAGGCTAAACAATCCTTCTTTCAACTGCCTCCTCCCCTTCATCTAAACTGATTGAAGTGGATTTAACAAGTGACATCAATAAGGGATCATAGCTTTCACCTGGATTCACCTGGTCAGTCTATGTCATGGTAAAAGCAGGTGTTCTTAATGTTTTGTATACTCAGTGTAAATGTAAAAGTATAAATGATTCAAAATTCCTTATATTAAGCAAACCAGATGGCACCATTTTCTTGTTTTTTAAATTAATTTACAGATAGCCAGAGGTACACTCCAACAAGATCATTTACAAACGAATTTACAAACAAAGCGTTTGTGTTTAGTGAGTCTGCCAGATCAGAGGCAGTAAGGATGACCAAGGATGCTCTCTTTATGAGTGTGTGAATTGGGCCATTTTTTTCTGTCCTGCTAAGCAAGTACTTTTAGGTGTCAGGGAAAATATATGGAGTAAAAAGTACATTAAAAGTAAAAAATATATATAAATAGTAAAGTGAAGTACAGATTTAAGTAGTACTTTTAATTATTTTCACTTAAGTACTTTATCTCTCTCTCTGTCTCTCTCTCTCTCTCTCAGTGGTGCAGAGAGAGAGCTTGGCATATCTCCCCACAGAACGAGAGAAAGGACAATAGAGGGTCAACTGCTCGGGGTGACTGACTGATACTTAATTATTCATACAGGTGAAAGTGTCCGTTTATCAGTCACTCTTCCAGCCCACACTATCATCACACATGCATATTTTATAAAGCTTTATAATGCGTTGTAATGATGAGTGGTGAGGCAGCAGCTTCACATTTAATGTCAAATTGCAAAAACTTTTCCTATTTAGAACTTCTAATTCAACAAGACAGGATGCACAGAGTTTACAGAGAAGTCAATAGTCAACACAGATTAGATAGGAAATAGTGGCAAATATAGTTATCAAATCAAACTTTATTTGTTAAATGCACCAAATACAACAAGTGCAGACCTTACCTTGAAATGTTTACTTACAAACCCTTATTACAGTGCAGTTCAAGAAGAGTTTTTATTTACCAAATAAAAGAAAGTAAAAAATAAAAAGTAACACTAACGAGGCTATATACAGGGAGTACCGGTACTGGGTCAATGTGTGGGGGTACAGGTTAGTTGAGGTAATTTGTACATGTAGGTAGGGGTGAAGTGTCTATGCATAGATAATAAACATTGAGTAGCAGCAGTGTATAAAACAAATGGAGGAGGGGGGGGGGTCAATGTAGATAGTCCGGTGGCCATTTGATAAATTGTTCAGCAGTCTTACGGCTTGGGGGTGGAAGTTGTTAAGTAACCTTTTGGTCCTAGACTTGGCGCTCCGGTACCACTTTCCGTGCGGTAGCAGAGAAAACAGTCTATGAGATGGGTGTCTTGGATTGGAGTCTTCCTCTGACACCGCCTGGTATATAGGTCCTGGAGGACAGCATGCTTGGCCCTAGTGATGTACTGGGCCGTACGCACTACCCTCTGTAGCGCCATACGGTCAGATGCCAAGCAGTTGCCATACCAGGCGGTGATGTAACCGGTCAGGATGCTCTCGGTGGAGCAGCTGTAGAATTTTTTGAGGATCTGGGGACCCATACCAAATCTTTTCAGTCTCCTTAGGGGGAAAAGGGTTTGTCGTGCCCTCTTCCCGACTCTCTTGGTGTGTTTGGACCATGATAGTTAGTTGGTGATGTGGACACCAAGGAACATGAAACTCTCGACCCGCTCCACTACAGCCCCATATATGTTAATGGGGGCCTGTTAGTAATTAGGTTATTAGATAATAATAGTCTACAGTAGTCTACAGTAGGCCATGACTCATTGACAGACCAAGTCTGTACAAACCATGGCAATAAAGCAATAAACCATTTGCCTTTCTGAAATATGATTCACTCTGCAAAGAAACTGTACTTTGAGTAAAATTGGCTGATCCATAAACATGCCTTTGCACTCACTCTCTCACCTTCTCTCTCTGTATCCCTCTCCTCTCCCTTCCTGCCTGAGTTAAGCAGCTTCGTGGAAGGGGAGTGTTACACATGGACAAATTGAACAATGAGCTGGTGATGAAACATGCATGAGCTCCTTTGTCGGAGGATGTAAACAGAGCTTTAGTTTACTCTCACTAACCCGGGTAGTCTATGCATCAGAAAACTGTTAGCCTGCTGAGCAGAAGCCTAGGCATTACTTTGTGGTCCTGTATGGCCAGCTATTTTCAAAAGTATGTGGTACATTTTCACAGCTCTTAATACAAAATGCCAAACTGGTCACACTTGTAACGCAGCCAATCTTTCATTAAAAACCTGTCATTGTGCATTCATTTTGTTCGTATGCAGCTTTCACCACACAACCATTGATTCAAAGTATACGTGTATTGTAAAATGTAATGAGAACATTGGTTTAATCACCAACACTGTCACGTCTACTTCCACTCCCCTGCTCCGCTACGAACCACCGGTCCTGGCAACCCATCATGAGGCACACCTGGACTTCATCATCACCCTGATTACTTCCCCTTTATCCAGCACTCCGTTGTATCACCCATTAGGTAGTATTGCTTCCTGTTTAGACTCTACTTCTGTTTTTGTATTAACTCCATGTTTGTTCCGATTAAACTCACTGACTGCACCTGCTTCCTGACTCTCTGCGTCTCCGTTACAAACACCACATAATGTCTTTTTAATGTAGTTGTTTTAACTAGTTTATCCAATAGCAAACAATCCAAGATACAGAACATGTTTCAAATCACTCTTAGAATGCTGAAAGTAATATGCGACAGCACTGTAAATTACAGCAGATTACACAGTTTTCACATTAGGCAATACACTTGACATTGGTCTGCGTTGATGTTGTTGCATGCCTCATCCATGACCAGGAGGAGGGTGGCACGTTCATGGGGATGGCGATTGTACACCTTCCATCTTTATAATGCAAAAAAATCCTCAATACAGTTGAGGAAAGGAGAGTATGGGGGCAGGTTTATGGGCCATGAATCAGGGATGGGCCCGAAACTATGCATGTGTAACAGTTGTGAAATTCACAAAGTACTTTAACCAGGTTCATATATTAATATGGCATGTTGATTTGTTATTATGCATGCCTGCATCCTGGGAGTAGGGGAGTGTGTACTTACGTTTTGCCCTGCGTGCTCAAATTATTTTGATACACTATGAGAGGTAAGCATGTTTTTTCGTCTTCAAAAAGTTTGATTCCTTTAAGTACAAAGTCAAACAAGAGTTTTGTTCATGAATAATGTTGTATATTTAGATGTTACTCATAAGTGGATGGCATTGTTAAGATGCACTTGTAATTGTACTTTTCAGGATGATATTAACATTCTGAATTCAACATGTGGTTAATAGCTAGCTATGGTATTAGCAGGCTATTGTATGTGTGAACGATGGCTAGCTCCTCGAATGATCCCAGTCCCTTGTATTGTGCATCAGTTGTAGAAAGAGGTGTTGATTCGCAGAACATATGTGTTCTATAAGTGTTTTATTTTCTTTTGGATTCAAGATGCAGAGGGTGAATTCTGATGAATTAAAACAACCTGATCTCCAAAGTCGACGTCTATAGTCTCAATCAACCACACACAACGCAGAGTTACAGTGGAGCAGTATAGCACCGGTTACACCTGAACCACCTCTGCATAGTGGAACTTGACATTGTCCCACACAATGACATAACCCCTTCACCTTGACAGGCCTGCTCAATTTAATTGAGAAACACAATGAGGTGTGCAGCGTTATAGGATCCAACGGCTTACATCCTAACACACCAACTTCAGAGATTGCTGTGCACATGGAGATGTTTCCCCAGGTACTTGGACGGTCGCCCGTTGGCCAATGCGGTTCCGCCCACGTTACTGAGTTTTGGCCAGGTTGAAGCACGCTTCATCAACAGAAACATTATTGTGATGGTTCACAGCAGCATCAAGCACCATCACCCTCTAAAATATATATTTTGGTTAGTTATTTTTGACCGTATAGTTACAATATGATATTTTGAAGTAGCATGTGCATCAAATGGTAACAGTAAAACAGTATATAGTGCTGTACCTGAACACACTCTGCCCAGAGTTGTTTCACCGGGTTGATGTTTCTCTCAAAAGGCACCAGGTAAATGTGTTTCATAGATACCTGGTGCCTCTTCAAAAGGCGGGTGATTGGTGGTAGGCTGATGGATGCAATATTGGCAAAGGTGTCATCATTGTCCTCAATGGCCTGCTTTTTTTCAGACAGTTGTATGTCATTCCTGGCCCTCACCATTTCCACCACTGCTTGTCAGTCAGCACACAGCCACCATCATGGGGTCTTCAGTCAATTCTGAACACAGTATACTGTCAGTAGATCATACAGGAAGAATACTGTAACACGTTTTGTACAATTACATACACATTTTAATGTAATTTACTGTAAATGTAATCAGTGGCAATTTTAGCATATAAATCTTGGTGGGGTAAACCCCCAAAAATGTGGGATGCATGCCAAACGAGAGGTAACTCTGTTGGGAGCGCGCGTCATGAGACAGAGGCTCTCTGCCAGACCACTGACTCAAAGAGGTCTCATGAGCCCCTCCTTTATAGTAGAATCCTCAAACCAGTTTCTAAAGATGGTTGACATCTAGTGGAAGCCCTAGGAAGTGCAAACTCATCCATATCTCAATGTGTATTCGGTAGGCCAAGCTTTGAAAAACTACAAACCTCAGATGTCCCACTTCCTGGTTGGATTTTTCTCAGGTTTTCGCCTGCCATATGACTTCTGTTATGCTCACAGACATCATTCAAACAGTTTTAGAAACTTCAGAGTGTTTTCTATCCAATACTAATGATAATATGCATATATTAGTATCTGGGACAGAGTAGGAGGCAGTTCACTCTGGGCACGCTATTCATCCAAAAGTGAAAATGCTGCCCCCTATCCCAAAAAGGTTCAAACTAATTGTAACCTTTGATGCAAGAGATAAAGAGACAAGAAAGTAGTCAAGACGACTAGCTTGATTAAGTCTCCTCCATGTATATCTCACTAGGTCAGGGTTTTTTAGTCTCTAAATATCCACTATTTCTAATGTGTCCATAATATTTGTGATTTCCTTAGTTTGTAGAGTGATTACCTTTACGGTCCATTGAGGTACTTAACACTGTGTTATAGTCTCCTACCATAATGATTAGATCATTTGTTGCCTGTAAGTTCAATAAATTGGCATAAATGTTTTCGAAGAAGTGCGTACCATCCTGATTTGGACCACCATTTCCCTCAGGATCAGCTTGGTATCCAGATTGGTTCTATACTGCAACCAGTTGTTTTACGAAAAGATAACAATGAGTCTTTCCTACGATGACGACAGGTGTCTGTAGTACAGCCAGCTAGCACTCGTGGAATCCTTAGTAACAAAAGGAACACAAACTTGCAGTCCCAGCCGTAAAGGCTAACCGCGTCGTGGAATCCTTAGTAACAAAAGGAACACAAACTTGCAGTCCCAGCCGTAAAGGCTAACCGCGTTGTGGAATCCTTAGTAACAAAAGGAACACAAACGTGCAGTCCCAGCCGTAAAGGCTAACCGCGTTGTGGAATCCTTAGTAACAAAAGGAACACAAACGTGCAGTCCCAGCCGTAAAGGCTAACCGCGTTGTGGAATCCTTAGTAACAAAACTTTGATTTAATGAAAGCGCTTTCATGTAAACAAGAGCTTGTATAGAGCTTTATTAACTGAATGATACACTATGTATTTTTTTAATATTATTTGCAAACTGATATTTGACAAGTATTAATGCAAAAATAACATGCAAAATGGGCAAGCCTCCCCAAATGTTTTTTAAATATATATATTTTTTTGTTGCTAAAAATGTGGGGTTGAAAACAGGTGGGCCTTTGCCCCACCTGCCCTGAATGACAGGTCACCACTGAATGTAATGGTAAAGCATTTTTTATATTACCTTTATTTAACTAGGCTAGTCAGTTAACAACAAATTCTTACTTACAATAATGGCCTACTGGGGAACTGCCTTGTTCAGGGGCAGAAGAACATATTTTTACCTTGTCAGCTCAGCGATTTGATCCAGCAACCTTTCAGTTACATAGCCCAATGCTCTAACCACTAGACTACCTGCTGCCCCGCAATAGCTTTCTTCCCGAAATGTCCTCATGAACGAATTGACAGTAAATCTTTTCAGATTGGGGTGAACTAATCTGGCAGCCTCTGCCATGGTAAGGCCTCTGTTTACCACACGGTCAACAATGATGGCCCAGACTATCACACCAACTTCAGAGATAGCTCATGGAGATGTTTCACCCACGTTGTCCAGGCACTTGGACGGTCGCCTGTTGGCCTATGAGGTTCTGTCCACGTTACAGAGTTTTGGGAGCTACCCAGTCTTCAGCGCTCAGGCAAAAGTGCTCATATAGGGGTTCACCGAATTAGAAGCAATATGGGATTCCTTTTTGTTCTCATGATCTGTCTGGACATTCAAAACTGTCTCAGGTTAAAATCTGCTGCCCTGCAGTTGGGATGAAGTCAGTGTCATGCTGACCGTACAGGACTGTCTCCAGAGCTCTGTCTAGACTAGAGCATGACTGACCTCTAGCGGGCAATATAAAAAACCTGTCTGATTATCACATACATTGTTATCATATACATTTCCATGTCAAGTCATGGAATACTTTAAACCACTTAGATACTTTGTGACCAGTTGAGTGACATGGCCAATCATCAAAAAAATATAGGAAACCACAATTCTGAACCCTAGCAGTAACTGTAGAAAGTGCAGCCTATTTGAAATTAATGAATTGTTCTGTAAATATTGAAATGAATTTCAATGCAAAACTGCTGCCCTGATTGTGCTCTGTATGTCAGGCCGCAATGTTTTATATATACACACTAGATGACTTATAGGGGGTGCTGTGTTGATGCCACCATGGTGCTTCCATCTTGTCTCTCCCCCACCGCTGTAAAATATATTTTGTAAGTTATAGAAATGCATGTATTAATGTCTACATTCATTTTACCACATTTATTCTATTAGAGACCTTAATGCATATTTTTAAATTATATTATGTGAGCTAAACATAAAATAAATCAATAATATATATACAGTATATATAAAAACATTTTCTTTAAAGTATAATTTTTTAGAGATTGCTAATGTTACTGTCCCCACTACAACAACAAAAATACTTAAAGACATGCAATTTTGTCTTTGAAACATTTAATTGAAATACTGTAGAATTCCATTCATTCCTATGGAGGACTGCTCCCACCGGGGAGTGGTCAATACAGCCAACTGGTGACTTCAAAGCCTCTCAATGGCCAATAGATGGCATCAATAATCCAGGGTTTATATACATCATCATTGGTTGTCTGACTTTATGACACATCGGAAACTGAAAATATGGCTTGTAAACTCGAAACAAAGAGTTGTGTGCATTCACATGCTTTGAAAAAGCTTCAGCAATGATAAACAATAAAATTACAGCTAAACAAATGATTGTGTCGAAGCACAGGGATCATACCCTCTTTTCCCCACTTAAAATAACAAGTTGGTGGGCGTTCGTTATATACTTCAGTCGGAGACTGCCATTATTGAAGTTGTTTGTGGTGACGAGGGGCACGAGAAGCGTTGTACAAAACAAAGTCATCATGGATTGGATAATCTCTAACTATCAGTATAAAAGCAAATGACATTTTCAAACCACTGCTTTACCCGCTTGTGTTCTGGCTCTGGTTGAACCCATCGGTTTCTGGACCAATCAGGGTCAGGGAGGTATTCAGATCCTGAGAAGAAACTGATGTCTCTGATCGTGGCGTTTGGCTGGAGCAAGGAGTCTGAGTAGCCCAATAGTTTGATTCCAGCCTGGAATTTGGGGTGTTCCTGCATGCAGGAGCGCCCCGAATTGTGGCCCGCAATTGCACCCTTGTTGGATAGCCAGGCATTTTTTAAATATTTTTCACATTCAAACATTCGTGTTTCCAATTTTCTGACGTCATGAACAGCTCCGCTCGAGCCTGACCTTATCAGGCCGACAACATCTTCGCGTCAAACACCGGTAGATGCAAAAACACAATATCGGTCGCAGGTGCAGAGATAGGAAACACACTTGAACATTGACGTTACTAAGACAACATTTAATTGTTTTGAGACATCAAACATTTAGTGTCATAACTGTAGTGTATTAGTGACACCTAGTGGTGCTATAATTGGTGAACGAGAAATAAAGTGGAAGTCAATGATTCCTAGCCGAGTCATTCAGTAAAGTAAGCTAAACAGCAAACAAGCGTGCTGAATAATGGCACTGAGCTTACCTTCTCTCCCGCTGTTTGATGTGCATTCTGACCCAGTCAGTGTTGGTTTGCGATGGGCAAAATGGATTAATAGTTTCAAACTGTTCATCACTGCTTCAGGAGTCAAAGATGCAGCACGAAAACAAGCTCTTTTATTGGACTTGCGAGGTTCGGACGTGCAGGATATATTCACCACGTTAGATGACACGGGGGAAGACAAGGACTACGCATTGACAAGCTAAACGAGTACTTCACTGCACAAAAAAAACATTCCCTACGAGAGACATTTGTTTAGGAAAGCTGAACAGGTGCAGGGGGAATCAGTGGACACATTTGTGAGCAGACTAAAACAGTTGGCTGCTACATGTGATTATGGAGATTTCAAAGATGATTTCCTAAGGGATGAAGTGATTGACAAGTGTCACTCAAACAGGTGCGCAAATGGTTTCTGCGGGAGAAAAACCTCACTCTCATGGCTCTAATGGATATAGCAAGAGCAATGGAGGATGTTGACCAGCAGGCGGCCAGAATGGAAAGACAATGTCAATGCAATTCAACAGGGGAAAAGTGAACAAAAACAACCCAGACAGGAATGGAACAAAATGGAGAAAAAGGAAAGCAATATTTTCTTTATCCAACAAAGGCAAGCCATCTAATGATGACCAAGTGGTTAAATGCTTCAGATGTGGCCAGGAGGGCCATACTGGTCAGGCATGTTCCATCACACAAGGTAAACAATGCAACAAATGTGGCAAAGACGGACATTCCTCCAAAATGTGCAGGACAAAGACAAAACTCAATGTAAATCAAGTCACAATCACACCTGCGACACAAAATGACAAACCAGACAATGACAATGATGAACAAGTGTTCACACTTAACAGCAGTACTGATGACGCTGAAATTCAGTTATTAGTCAATGGCCAGCTAGTTAACGTGTTAATTGACTCTGGGGCTAGCTGTAATATTGTGGGCACAGCAACATTCAGTCATTTGCAGAGCAAATGCAATGTGCAATTGAAACCAAAATCCAATAGACTTTACCCATATGGTTCAAAACAACCATTAGCAGTTGAGGGCCTGTTCACTGCCAACATTACAGCAGTTGTTCTGAGTCAGTCACTGCAGACATTCTAGTCGTGAAAGATGCACAGATATCTGTACTGGGAAAGAAATCAGCAGTTGCTATTGGCATTTTGCACATACTGTAGGGCCAAAGGCACACAAACTCAGTTCAAGGTGATGACACAGACATTCAATGCTGCACTTCAGGAGGAATACAGGGCTGGCAAAACTGAAAGGCTTCCAGTTAGGAATTAATGTAGATGAGACTGTCACACCCGTTGCACAGCCAGTACGCAAAATACCATTCAGTGTCAGGAAGCTAGCTGAAGTGAAGACGAATGAGCTAGAGGACATGGATGTTATTGAGAAAGTGAATGGATCTACACCATGGGTGTCCCCATTAGTTGTAGTACACAAGAAAACCGGTGACAGAGTATGTGTTGGCATGCGTAGAGCAAATGAAGCTGTTGTGCAGGAGCGACACCCCATCCCCACCATTGACGAGATCCTGGAGGACATGTCAAGAGTACATATAAAGTTTGTTCTCCGGTGATTGTATGTTCGCCAATAGAAAGAAAGGAGGGTTGAGGCGGTTTATGTACTCGCCGACGAAGTTTGGCCAGTGTGACCGCACGTCGGCCTCTTACGCCACCTTTTTCTTTTTGAGTCTCGGGAGCCTGGTCAAAGGGGTGAGTAGTATGTCCTGCGCCTCCGACTTGTTGAAGAGGAGCCTGTTTCATTCGGACTGACACAATCTCAGAATTGACTTTGCAGTCAGTAACAGTAACTTACCAGGGCATTGCTCTGCACTTCCACTAGACTACCATGAATCAGAAAACAAGCCCTACATTTAGCATGGGCCAACTCTTCTCCTGGAGAGCCACTGGATATGCATGCTTTAGCCTGGCCCATTAGAACACACCTGATTCTGCTAATTAATGTCCTGATGAGCAGCTGCTTGGAATTAAGTATATTAGAGCAGGGCTGGAGCAAAAGCCTGCACACCCTGTAGCTTTGCAGAAGAAGAGTTGGTCACTCCTGGTCTGGTGGAATGTCTTGAGAATGACACTGTGTGAAAGTTAACCTGATATAGCAGGGCTTGAGGTGTAGATCATTATGATTTCTCCTGAAACAGACTTCTTCTCCTATCAGGTAACATATGACAGACATGCAGAATATAGCCTCTTCTGTTGAGTCACGGTATGGAGGAATAGATAATGAATGTATATGGCCTGATTTTTGATTGGCATGAATCTTAGTGATGCATAGCTCAGTCATTCCTAAGAGAAAGAGAGGGGGAAAGTTTAAGACAAATGGTAATAAATAAGTCAAGAAATGATTTGAAATCAATATCATGTGAAACATGGTCTGCATGTGGCACTCATTTATTTGCATCAACCCAATACGGCTGTTGGATGCAAATAGCTTCAGTTTTGAGTAGGGACTGGACGATAGAAGTATCACAATACTCGTTAGTATTGTGGTAAGGAAACAAAGTTGCAAACCTTGGGAACTCCGACATTAAATCTTAGTTGTGTCAGTGTTTAGGGACTTGTTTATGGACAACTACTTGCTCTTGGCATTAAACTTACCTAGGATCAGTGTTCAGGGACAATCAATCACATTTATTTATAAAGGTGTATGGAGAGAGGTCTGTAGTCGGTTGGGAGAGAGGTCGGTAGTCGGTAGGGAGAGAGGTCGGTAGTCGGTAGGGAGAGAGGTCGGTAGTCGGTAGGGAGAGAGGTCGGTAGGGAGAGAGGTCGGTAGGGAGAGAGGTCGGTAGAGAGAGGTTGGTAGTCGGTAGAGAGAGAGGTCGGTAGAGAGAGGTTGGTAGTCGGTAGAGAGAGAGGTCGGTAGGGAGAGAGGTCGGTAGTCGGTAGGGAGAGAGAGAGGTAGGGAGAGAGGTCGGTAGTCGGTAGCGAGAGGTCGGTAGAGAAAGAGAGAGGTAGGGAGAGGTTGGTAGTCGGTAGGGAGAGAGGTCGGTAGGGAGAGAGGTCGGTAGGGAGAGAGGTCGGTAGTCGGTAGGGAGAGAGGTCGGTAGTCGGTAGGGAGAGAGGTCGGTAGTCGGTAGGGAGAGAGGTCGGTAGGGAGAGAGGTCGGTAGGGAGAGCTTAAGCCCCACCCTCTTCAACATGTATATCAACGACTTGGCGAGGGCACTAGAACAGTCTGCAGGACTCACCATACTACAATCTGAAGCCAAATGTCTACTGTTTGCTGATGATCTGGTGCTTCTGTCCCCAACCAATGCTTTTGAGCCAATCAGTTGTGTTGTGACAAGGTAGGGGTGGCATACAGAAGATAGCCCTATTTGGTAAATTCACATTATGGCAAGAACAGCTCAAATAAGCAAAGAGAAACGACCGTCCATCATTACTTTAAGACATGAAGGTCAGTCAATCTGGAAAATTTCAAAAACTGCAGTCCCAAAAACCATCAAGCACTATGATGAAGCTGGCTCTCAAGAGTACCGCCACAGGAAAGGAAGACCCAGAGTTACCTCTGCTGCAGAGGATAAGTTCATTAGAGTTAAAACACACCTTCAGTCTGTGTAAGGCTATTTGACCAAGGAGAGACCAAGGAGATTGATGGAGTACTGCAGCAGATGACCTGGCCTCTACAATCACCCAACTTCAACCGAATTAAGATGGTTTGGGATGAGTTGGACAGCAGAGTTAAGTTAAAGCAGCCATCAAGTGCTCAGCATATGTGGGAACAGTGGTGAAATAAGTGCTCTATTGTCATACTTTAGTAAAAGAAAAGATACCTTTATAGTAAAAGTGAGTCACCCAGTAAAATCCTACTTGAGTAAAAATCTAAGAATATTTTGTTTTAAATATACTTAAGTATCAAAAGTAAATGGAATTGCTAAAATGTACTTAAGTATTAAATGTAAAAGTATAAATAATTTAAAATTCCTTAAATTAAGCAAACCAGACGGCACCATTTTCTTGTTATTTTTATTGACGGATAGCCAGGGGCACACGCCAACACTCAGACATTATTTATAAACGAAGCATTTGTGTTTAGTGAGTTCGCCAGTTCAGAGGCAGTTGGGATGGCCAGGGATGTTCTCTTTTTCTGTCAAAATGCAACGAGTACTTTTGGCTGTCAGGGAAAATGTGTGGAGTAAAAAGTACATTATTTTCTTTAGGATTGTAGTGAAGTAAAAATAAGAGTTATTAATTACGGTCTTTGTTAGGAAGAAATGGTCTTCACACAGTTCGCAACGAGCCAGGTGGCCCAAACTGCTGCATATACCCTGACTCTGCTCGCACTGAACGCAAGAGAAGTGACACAATTTCCCTAGTTAATATTGCCTGCTAACATTAATTTATTTTAACTAGATATGCGGGTTTAAAAAAATATATACTTCTGTTTATTGATTTTAAGAAAGGCATTGATGTTTATGGTTAGGTTATTTGTGCAACGATTGTGCTTTTTTCACGAATGCGCTTTTGTTAAATCATCACCCGTTTGGCGATGTTGACGTAGGCTGTGATTGGATGATAAATTAACAGGCACCACTTTGATTATATGCAATGCAGGACAAGCTAGTTAACCTTGTAATGTCATCAACCATGTGTAGTTAACTAGTGATTATGTGAAGATTGTTTTTTATTAAATGAGTTTAATGCTAGCTAGCAACTTAACTTGGCTCCTTGCAGCCACAAGGTTCTTTTGATGCTGCACTCGCGTAACAGGTAGTCAACCTGCCACGCAGTCTCCTCGTGGATTGCAATGTAATCGGCCAGAATTGGCATCCAAAAAGCTGATTACCAATTGTCATAAACTTAAAACCGGCCCTAATTAATCAGTCGACCTCTAGTTTAGTCCCAGGGTCCTTAGCTTAGTGATGAGCTTTGAGGGCACTAAGGTGTTGAACGCTGAGCTGTAGTAAATGAATAGCATTCTCACACAGGTGTTCCTTTTGTCCAGGTTGGAAAGAGCAGTGTGGAGGGCGATTGAGATTGCGTCATCTGTGGATCCAATGTTATTCTCATGATGCCTGCAACGCTACATATGTATTTGGACAGTGAAGCTGACATGTTTAATTTGGCTCTATGCTCCAGCATTTTGGATTTGAGATCAAATGTTTCATATGAGGCGACAGTACAGAATGTCACCTTTTTATTTGAGGGTATTTTTTATACTTATGTTTTTCCATTTAGAAATGAAAGCACTTTATGTATCTAGTCCCCCCATGTGAATAAGTCAAGTATTTGGACAAAGTAACTTATCAAAGTTGTCCCATATAGAATACAACTTTGTTGATCCAGGATGGAGATTTTTATTTGGCATCACCTTACTTTAAAAGGATCACATCACACATACATTCCTAAATCACACACATTTAAAACAGTCAGTCCATCATATTGCGTACACTAAAAACATAAAGGATTGATACATTAACTCACAACTGACCGCTGCCCCACATGCACTGTTAAAATAGATAAATAGATAAGTGCATATACCAATACAATTTACATTGCATTTAGTAGTCCAACAGCACAAGGAATGAATCAAAGAACATTCTATTCAAATCACGTTTTATTGGTCACATACACATATTTCGCAGATGTTATTGCGGGTGTAGTGAAATGCTTGTGTTCCTACCTCCAAAAGTACAGTAATATCTAACAATTCACAACAATAAACACATCTAAAAGTAAAGAATGGCATTAAGAAATATTTAAATATTAAGACGAGCAATGTTGGAGTCCGGAGTATGTATGTCTGTATGTATGTTTGTCCAGTGCATTCAGAAAGTATTCAGACACCTTGACTTTTTCCACGTTTTTTTTACGTTACAGTCTTATGCTAAAGCTTCTGAAATTGTTTTTTTATAAAACAATTTCACGTAAAAAAAATGGATTCCTGACCATGGCCAGCTTTAAGAAAAGTCTTGGTGGTTCCAAACTTCTAACAATTAAGAATGATGGAGGCCACTGTGTTCTTGGGGACCTTCAATGCTGCAGAAATGTTGTGATACCTTTCCCCAGACCTGTGCCTCGTCACAAGCCTTGTCTCAGAGCTCTATGGACAATTCCTTCCACCTCATGACTTGGTTTTTACTCTGTCATGCACTGTCAACTGTTTGACCTTTATATAGACAAGTGTGTGCTAGAGATGAAACGGTATGAAAATGCAATATCCCGATTAGTGACAAATTATCACGGTTATCAGTATTATCGCAGTATTGTTAAAATGTGCTGGAGATGTTCAAAAATTACTGTTACACACACTGAAATAATTTCACCAAGTTTTATATTGAAAAACAACAAACAACAAATAAAATTAGCAGCACTATGCACTTTTTGTGTGCATAAACATTAAAATAATAGCATTAACATTAAAGATTACACCATGTGGCCATGAGAGGTAAAAGTTTACCTAGTGCAGCTTTTAATGAACACAACCTTAAATAAGCAAATCAAACGTGCATATAAAAGCAACACAAGTAAAGCAATGTGCATGTAAGAACAACACAACCATATGTAAACACATCCAATGTGGATGTAAGAACAACACAACCATATGTCAACACATCCCATGTGCATGTAAGAACAACACAACCATATGTAAACACATCCAATGTGCATGTAAGAACAACACAACCATATGTAAACACATCCAATGTGGATGTAAGAACAACACAACCATATGTAAACACATCCAATGTGGATGTAAGAACAACACAACCATATGTCAACACATCCAATGTGCATGTAAGAACAACACAACCATATGTAAACACATCCAATGTGCATGTAAGAACAACACAACCATATGTAAACACATCCAATGTGCATGTAAGAACAACACAACCATATGTAAACACATCCAATGTGCATGTAAGAACAACACAACCATATGTAAACAAATCCCATGTGCATGTTAGAACAACACAACCATATGTAAACACATCCAATGTGCATGTAAGAACAACACAACCATATGTAAACAAATCCCATGTGCATGTAAGAACAACACAACCATATGTAAACAAATCCCATGTGCATGTAAGAACAACACAACCATATGTAAACACATCCAATGTGCATGTAAGAACAACACAACCATATGTAAACACATCCAATGTGGATGTAAGAACAACACAACCATATGTAAACACATCCAATGTGGATGTAAGAACAACACAACCATATGTCAACACATCCAATGTGCATGTAAGAACAACACAACCATATGTAAACACATCCAATGTGCATGTAAGAACAACACAACCATATGTAAACAAATCCCATGTGCATGTAAGAACAACACAACCATATGTAAACACATCCAATGTGCATGTAAGAACAACACAACCATATGCAAACACATCCAATGTGCATGTTAGAACAACACAACCATATGTAAACACATCCAATGTGCATGTAAGAACAACACAACCATATGTAAACACATCCAATGTGCATGTAAGAACAACACAACCATATGTAAACACATCCAATGTGCATGTAAGAACAACACAACCATATGTAAACAAATCCCATGTGCATGTAAGAACAACACAACCATATGTAAACACATCCAATGTGCATGTAAGAACAACACAACCATATGTAAACAAATCCCATGTGCATGTAAGAACAACACAACCATATGTAAACAAATCCCATGTGCATGTAAGAACAACACAACCATATGTAAACAAATCCCATGTGCATGTAAGAACAACACAACCATATGTAAACACATCCAATGTGCATGTAAGAACAACACAACCATATGTAAACACATCCAATGTGCATGTAAGAACAACACAACCATATGTAAACAAATCCCATGTGCATGTAAGAACAACACAACCATATGTAAACACATCCAATGTGCATGTAAGAACAACACAACCATATGTAAACAAATCCCATGTGCATGTAAGAACAACACAACCATATGTAAACAAATCCCATATGCATGTAAGAACAACACAACCATATGTAAACAAATCCCATGTGCATGTAAGAACAACACAACCATATGTAAACAAATCCCATGTGCATGTAAGAACAACACAACCATATGTAAACAAATCCCATGTGCATGTAAGAACAACACAACCATATGTAAACAAATCCCATGTGCATGTAAGAACAACACAACCATATGTAAACAAATCCCATGTGCATGTAAGAACAACACAACCATATGTAAACAAATCCCATGTGCATGTAAGAACAACACAACCATATGTAAACAAATCCCATGTGCATGTAAGAACAACACAACCATATGTAAACACATCCAATGTGCATGTAAGAACAACACAACCATATGTAAACACATCCAATGTGCATGTAAGAACAACACAACCATATGTAAACAAATCCCATGTGCATGTAAGAACAACACAACCATATGTAAACACATCCAATGTGCATGTAAGAACAACACAACCATATGTAAACAAATCCCATGTGCATGTAAGAACAACACAACCATATGTAAACAAATCCCATGTGCATGTAAGAACAACACAACCATATGTAAACAAATCCCATGTGCATGTAAGAACAACACAACCATATGTAAACACATCCAATGTGCATGTAAGAACAACACAACCATATGTAAACAAATCCCATGTGCATGTAAGAACAACACAACCATATGTAAACAAATCCCATGTGCATGTAAGAACAACACAACCATATGTAAACAAATCCCATGTGCATGTAAGAACAACACAACCATATGTAAACACATCCAATGTGCATGTAAGAACAACACAACCATATGTAAACACATCCAATGTGCATGTAAGAACAACACAACCATATGTAAACAAATCCCATGTGCATGTAAGAACAACACAACCATATGTAAACACATCCAATGTGCATGTAAGAACAACACAACCATATGTAAACAAATCCCATGTGCATGTAAGAACAACACAACCATATGTAAACAAATCCCATGTGCATGTAAGAACAACACAACCATATGTAAACAAATCCCATGTGCATGTAAGAACAACACAACCATATGTAAACAAATCCAATGTGCAGGTAAGAACAACACAACCATATGTAAACAAATCCAATGTCCAGGTAAGAACAATACAACCATATGTAAACAAATCCCATGTGCATGTAAGAACAATACAACCATATGTAAACAAATCCAATGTGCAGGTGTTGACATTAAAATAACACAAAATATGTAAACAATTCAAATGAACAGCACTGATTATATGTCCGTTTTCTCCTTCATAAAGACATAAGGTGCTGCTGGCCTAACATCCTGTACGGACGCATCTTTGTTCACTTGAGATTGCAACATATATATTTACTTTGTCCAGTTTAAGTAGTGATCTGCGAGGAGAGACAATGTACCCGCTGCCACTGAACTCTCTCTGATGGCACGCTGGTTGCTGGGATGCACAAAAGCTTCCTGGCAACCCTGGCAAGGTGAGGCAGCTCTGTAGCGTGGCCCCTCCACCACACCAGTGGATCCTCTTCTGCTGGAATGGTTGGCAGAGACAGGTAGACCTTGATCTATTATTTTACTCTGTCTTCTGAGGTGGTCGGAATCTGACCCTCTTCGCCTCTCTGCTGCCTTGTTGATGTAATCCTTCTCAGCAACCCAGCCAGGCATTTCCCTTCCGATGTCGCTTTGGGGGTGTTGGTGGTAGAGGTGCTGCTGGTGCTTTGTGGTTCTTCCCTGACTTGTGCAGCTGCCAGCTTCAAGGATTCCTGGACACAGCTGGCAGTGTCAACTTTTGCAGCCCCAGGCTCATCTAAAAAGCTCCTTTTGAAGCAGGGGTCAATGTAACAAGCCATGTGCATGACTCTCTTTCCTGTATCTGTTGTTAAGATCTTCTCTCATTACCCTTTTCATCTCCTTGGTCAGGGATGGCTCCGTATCCTTTTCCACCAGAACATCACGGGTGATGTGGTCAAGGACAGGCTTGATGGCTGACAGTGTCACTCATGTCTCTGAGGCAAGTGTATCTGTAAACTTTCTCAGAGGTTCAAGGAGCTGGCACAGTTGCTCCATGACACTTATGTCGGCATCCTTGGGCATCAGATGCCATGTTCCTCTTTCTCCAGCCAGTGTCACACAGACTGGCTGCTGTTGGCTGAGGAAACGCTCAAGCATCTTGTGTGTAGATCCCCACCCGCTTACCACATCATGGATCAGAGCTTTCTGTGGCACGTTGAGGGCAGCTTGCTTTTCTCTGTTCTCTCCTTCTCTTCCAGCTCTGTGAGAAGCCTTGGCCCAGATGACGGCAGGCCTTGACTGCTGTGTCAACTCTCTGAGACTTTGAGATGGCCAGGTTCAAATTATGGCCGAAGCACCCAAGCCACAGATCTGGGAACTCTTCAAAAGCCTTGATCTTGTTTGTGGTTATACACACCAGGTGTGTCTTGTTGATCCCCCACTCTTCCAGCATATTCTCAAAAAACTCTGATGTTGTGAGCCAAGTGATCTTCTGGGAAGAACTGTGTTTCCAGGAAGTTAGATTCCAGTTGCCAGTCTAGGGTGAGGTAATGGATAGTGAAGCTGATGTAGGGTTGACCACCTCCGCTTTCATTGGTCCAGAGGTCAGTAGTTGCAGCAAATTATGTGCCTTGAGCCAAATTTTTTCAAACATCAGCTTTAACCTGGTTGTACAGGTTTGGGATTTCAGTCTTGGAAAATAATGTTGGTGATGGCACTTTGTCGTGAGGCACGGCAACCTCCATCAGCCTCAGAAAGCCAGGACTCTCAACAATGTGAAATGGCATCATGTCCTTTGCGATGTAATATGAAAGGGCTGCAGTGAGGTCTTGAGCATTTGTTGATGTGGTGCATAAATCCTGTTGCGACTCTAGGGGCAGTATTTTCATTTTTGGAGAAAAAAAAACGTTCCCGTTATAAACGGGATATTATGTCAGGACAAGATGCTAGAATATGCATATAATTGACAGCTTTGTATAGAAAACACTAACGTTTCCAAAACTGTAAAGATATTGTCTGTGAGTATAACAGAACTGATGTTGCAGGCGAAAGCCTGAGAAAAATCCAATCCGGATGTTTGCCTGCTGCACGCCCACTCTGTAAACAAGGGAATAGCAAATGTATATTATTATTATTATTCACACACTATCTTCTGTGTTGCATTTGAGTACATGCAATGACCCCATGCACAATTTACATAAATACAAATGAGTCTTAAGAAGACAGTGATAGTAATTGCAATGAGCCCAACAATTGACATAAATACAGGAGTCTTGTATATAGGAGTCTATTTTGTTTCTCCTGTTGGAACAGTTTTACAACCAAGTCGGCGTCTGACGGATTTTAAATTAACAAAAGATGTTGGTTGGGTGACAAAACTACATAACGTGTTATTGTGTGCAATGGGTGAATAGTCTGCAGACACACAATGTAACAAGTGCGCTGAGAATTGGGAAGCAAGTATGGGGAGTGAGTGTTTTAATAAATAAACTAAACAATAAACACAAAACACAAACAACGCACCGACATGAAAGAGTCAACACCTGAGGAAAGAACCAAGGGGAGTGACCGATATAAGGAAGATAATCAAGGAGGTGATGGAGTCCATGTGAGTGTCATGAGGCGCTGGTGCACTTGACGATGGTGACAGGTGTGCGGGATAATCAGCAGCCTGATGACCTAGAGGCCGGAGAGGGAGTATACGTGACACAAGACGCATACAGCATACAGCAGCAGAACAACGTGTAGTGTTTTTACAACAGTAGGTTACACTGAAAGCTTCAGTTGACATTATTGACAAGCTATTAGCAAGTTAGACGGACAAACATTACATTTTCCCCCATTTCGAAGTCCCCACAACATGCATTGAGCTAAAAGTTAACTTACCTTGCATTCGCTATAAAGTAGTGGGTGGTGGTCACGAAGATGACTCAAGAGATTTGAAGTGTTGCCCCCTTTCACAGCATTTTTTTGCGTGTTTTTTTTGCATGTTCTGAGAACAGGGTGACCATCTTTGATTAAGTTTCCCTCAGCACTCTTCAAAAAACAAAAATATGAACATACTTCAGATTTGGTCCTCTTAGAAGACATTTAGCTTGTCTGGGAGCAAGACATTGATGTCCGCAACATGGCTGGTTTTCCCTTTGTAGTCCGTGATTGACCCTGTCACACTGTCTGAGCCGTTGAATTGCGTCTCCACTTTGTCTCTGTACTGACGTTTTGCCTGGGCATAACTGCACTGTTTGTATTCAACCATATTCCCAATCACCTTGCCATGGTTAAATGTGGTGCTTCCCGCTTTCAGTTTTATGTGAATACTGCCATCTATCCACAGTTTCTGGTTAGGGTAGGTTTTAATAGTCACAGTGGTAACAACATCCCCTACACACTTCCTGATGAACTCAGTCACCGTGTCAGTGTATGCATCAATGTTATTCTCAGAGGCAACCCGGAACATATCCCAGTCCGCATAATCAAAACATGCTTGAAGCATGGATTCTTATTGGTCAGACCAACGTTGAATAGACCTTAGCAAGGGGACTTCCTGTTTGAGTTTCTTTCTATAGGAAGGGAGGAGCAGAATGGAGTCGTGATCTGATTTACTGAAGGGAGGGCGGGGGAAGGCCTAGTAGCCATCCCGGAAGGGAGAGTATACATGGCTATGACTATAATCAAAGATAATTCTCTTGGGAGGTAATACGGTCTGCATTTGATTGGTGAACCAAAGGACTTGAGTTTCTGTACGTTTTCCCAATCAGACCGTGGTCAGTTAATCATGAAACATACACCTCCGTCTTTCTTCTTCCCGGAGTGTTCTTTATTCCTGTTTGTGCAATGTACTGAAAATCCAGGTGGCTGTATGGGCGTGGACAGTATATACAGAGAGAGCCATGATTCTTTGAAACAGTATATGTTACAGTCCCTGTCCCTGATGTCTCTCTGGAAGGAGATTCTCATCCTGAGCTTGTCTACTTTATTGTCCAGGGACTGAAGTTCGTACTAGAATTAATGTTTTGAACACGTTCTTCTTGGCCATGGTGCAGTGCCCGGCCAGTTGGAAGCCTCTCGAACTGAGGGTGTAGAGGGTTCGCCAACGACAGCCAGTGCCTTCCTTTTGGTTGTCTTGTGGAACAGACTGCTCAACTGTGCCTGAGGTCGACCTATTACTTTGCTGGCTGTGTTTACTATCCTGGTTAGTTTGCTTTTGCTCCTCACTCTTTAACTTCTTGCTCCTACTGGAGACGCAGATGTCTCAAGTAGACACCTGGAAATGCAAATGCGCTACGCTAAATGTACTCGTTAAAACTCAAACGTTCATCAAAATTCACATGCAGGGTATTGAATTAAAGCTACACTCGTTGTGAACCTAGCCAACAAGTCAGATTTTTAAAATGCTTTTCGGCGAAAGCATGAGAAGCTATTATCTGATAGCATGCAACACCCCAAAATGCTTGAATGCGACGTAAACAAAGATTTAGCTTAGCCGGCGCTACACAAAACGCAGAAATAAAATATAAAACATTCATTACCTTTGACGAGCTTCTTTCTTGGCACTCCTATATGCCCCATAAACATCACTATTGGGTATTTTTTTCGTTTAAATCGGTCCATATATACCCAAAATAGCTTTCTATGGAAGCTGTGTGATTCAGAAAAAAACATCGTTTTAAAACGCTGCGTCATTTTATAAAATTAAAAAAGTCGACGATAAACTTTCACAAAACACTTCGAAATACTTTTGTAATCCAACTTTAGGTATTAGTAAACGTTTATAATCTATCAAAATGATTACAGGGCGATGTGTATTCAATAGCTCCTCGTCCTCAAATCAATGGCTGCCAATGTGCACATTCAAAACATCCTGGTGGAGACCGGAAGAAATTGAATCCAGTTAGTTGGATTTACTAAGAAAAAAGTCTGTGGAAAATGACGACAATGGTGACATCGTGTGGAATCTGTAGGAATTGCATGCAGGTCCATAATTAATTTTGTGCCCTTTTAACAACCCATGAAAGTGACGCATGGAAATAATTTTTAGCTTTCAGAGAGCAGTTTTTCTTCCGCTTTTCAATGAAACACACGATCTGTTATAGTCACAGCCGTGATTTAACCAGTTTTAGAAACTTCAGAGTGTTTTCTATCCACACATACTAATCATATGCATATACTATATTCCTGGCATGAGTAGCAGGACGCTGAAAAGTTGCGCGATTTTTAACAGAATGTTCGAAAAAGGAAGGGGTAGACTTAAGAGTTAATCACCATACCAGACTGTCATATTAAATGTGAGGATACTCTCCACCAGACTGCTTTACATCCTCTCCAGAACATCCTGGCTGACCCTGAACCCCTTCAATTCCCTGATTTAAAGAGGTTTGCTTTTAAAAAAAAAAATAGAGTCTACATTCTCTGTAAAGCTCAGCTTGTCATCAATTTGTGGCCCTAGGTATTTAAAACAACCAATCATTTCCACTGTTTGGTCCTTCAGGTAGAGTGGTTGGGACATTGGCAGGTTGTTGCCATTGATGATAAGCTCATTTGTCTTGTCCACATTGACTTGGAGGGCACTTGACCAGCAACATTCTTGAAGGTTGTTGGCCTGTTTAAAATAGCTGTCTGACTTAGCATCTTTAAAAAAAGCCAATACATTCTGTACTGTCACCTAATCAAACATTCTATCTCAAATCTAATATGGAGTATAGAGACAAATAAAAAATAAATAGCTTCACTGTCCAAATATAAACTCAGCAAAAAAAGAAATGTCCTCTTACTGTCAACTGCGTTTATTTTCACAAACTTAACATGTGTAAATAAGACTCAACAACTGAGACATAAACTTAACAGGTTCCACAGACATGTGACTAACACATTAATGGAATAATGTGTCCCTGAACAGAGGGGGGTCAAAATCAAAAGTAACAGTCAGTATCTGGTGTGACCACCAGCTGCATTAAGTACTGCAGTGCATCTCCTCCTCATGGACTGCACAAGATTTGCTAGTTCTTTCTGTGAGATGTTATCAACTCTTCCACCAAGGCACCTGCAAGTTCCCGGACATGTCTGGGGGGAATGGCCTTAGCCCTTACCCTCCGATTCAACAGGTCCCAGACGTGCTCAATGGATTGAGATCCGGGCTCTTCGCTGGCCATGGCAGAACATTGACATTCCTGTCTTGCAGGAAATCACACACAGAAAGAGCAGTACGGCTGGTGGCATTGTCATGCTGGAGAGTCATGTCAGGATGAGCCTGCAGGAAGGGTACCACATGAGGGAGGAGGATGTCTTCCCTGTAACGCACAGCGTTGAGATTGCCTGCAATGACAACAAGCTCAGTCCGACGATGCTGTGACACATCGCCCCAGATCATGACGGACCCTCCACCTCCCTCCATATCGATCCCGCTCCAGAGTATTGTCCTCGGTGTAACGCTCATTCCTTCGACAAAAATGCTCATTCCTTCCAAAATGTTGATCTCTTTCTCTCCCTCTCCTCTCCCCATTCTCTCTCTCTCCCAGTGTGTGAGTGTCTGGCAGGTACTGAGCCTGCTGTAGGTTATCAGTTTAAGTGGTGGAATGTTGTACCAGCCAACATGAAGACGTCCTGCATCAACGTGAGAAGCTCCAAGTGTGACGGTATTAACGGTGGGTTGGTGCAGCTGCACTCGCTGAGGTCTAGAGGGCACTGTTGCTCTTTACTGTTGTTGACATGTTCCTCTTAGGCTATGGGGTAAGAGGAACAACCCTCCTGGAAAGCTGCTGATATGCAGGCTTTTACCGCAGGATAAGAACAAAGAGAGACTATCTCTCCAGATGGAGGGTTGGGTACCCCTGCTTTCAGCAAAATGCGTAGGTGGGCCATGAGACACATTTGAGTTAGTCAGGGGTTGATTGTGTGTGTGTGTGTGTGTATCTGTTCTGATATGTATGTATCTCCCTCAGGTTGGGAGGTAGCGGGGAATCATATCTGCAGTGGCGCACGGGGCTCTGATAATGACTACCTCATCCTCAACCTCCACGTACCTGGCTTCAAGTGAGTCTGTTAACCTCAATCTGTCTGTCAGTCTCTCACTCTCTTCCCGTCTCCTTCTTGATCTCTCTTAATTTGTGTGTGTGTCCATCCTCAGGCCTCAGTAACAAGTGGTGTAGGGACAGAGTTTAGCCATATCATCTTTGAGTTTGACATGGTGTGTTCAGCTGACTGTGAGCTGTACTTTATGATGGTGAGAACAGCACAAGATAAAGAAAAACCCACACTCACTGCAAACTACACAGTAGCATATACACAAGTGTGTGGGCATTTCTATTCCTTTAATATGACTTTTGTAATTGGCAACTGGAAAATAGTTGGACATGTGTAAACTACTTTTGAATGTGTAAAGGAAATGACATCACTGTGTGTAGGATATAAACAGGAAGAGAACGATGGTGGTGGAGTTGTGGGAGGGCAGTAAGGTCAGACAGTCATACACATACATCGTGACCAAGAACACCTCTGTATCATACACATAGGCCTTCCAGAGGACCAACCAAGACTCTGACGTCAGTACACAGACACACAATGCAGTAACACACACACACAATGCAGTAACACAGACACCCAATTCTATACTAATAGAGCACTTTCTCTCTTTCTCTCCTCCAGGTGCGTCAGAATGTGAACGGCATGGTGCATATCTACTCCATCTCAGTGAGTAACACGGTAGACGGTGTGTCGTCAGAGTGTCAGGCCTGTGCCCTTCTCTCCCAACCCTCCGGCTCGCTGTGTGTCCCCTGCCCTCCAGGACACTACATACATACACTCACACACACACCAGCCAGTGCACAGAGTGCCCCCCAACACACACCTCACCTCACACAACACCCAGAGCCCAGAGGTCTGCAAACCCTGTGGACCATCCAGCAAGAGTAACAAGGTGTGTGTGTGTGTGGACGTGGTTGGGGAGACAGGGTTGGACAGGGTTGGGGAGTAACGGATTACATGAAAACTAATCCGCTACGTTACCAGCAAAAATATTGTAATCAGATTACATATACTTTTGAAAATCTAGATTACTTCTTGGATTACTTTTCAATTCAGAAAGGATGTTTGCGAGACATTGTTTGCGGACACCTTTCTGTTTTCTCAATGACATTCTAATCAGCATTGATAAAAAGGGTCACAAGTTTAAGTAGGTTCTGCCTGCCGGGGCGGCAGGGTAGCCTAGTGGTTAGAGCGTTGGACTAGTAACCGGAAGGTTGCAAGTTCAAACCCCCAAGCTGACAAGGTACAAATCTGTCATTCTGCCCCTGAACAGGCAGTTAACCCACTGTTCCTAGGCCGTCATTGAAAATAAGAATTTGTTCTTAACTGACTTGCCTAGTTAAATAAAGGTAAAAAAATAAATACAAAAATCAGAGACCCCTGATGACACAGCAAATGTCTCTCGATGTGCAAAACTGATAGAGACATACCCCAAGCGACTTACAGCTGTAATCGCAGCAAAAGGTGGCGCTACAAAGTATTAACTAAAGGGGCTGAATAATTTTGCACGCCCAATTTTTCAGTTTTTGATTTGTTAAAAAAGTTTGAAATATCCAATAAATGTCGTTCCACTTCATGATTGTGTCCCACTTGTTGTTGATTCTTCACAAAAAAATACAGTTTTATATCTTTATGTTTGAAGCCTGAAATGTGGCAAAAGGTCGCAAAGTTCAAGGGGGCCGAATACTTTCGCAAGGCACTGTATTTATTATAATTTTTTATTTATTTTTAAACCTTTTATTAAAATAGGCAAGTCAGTTAAAAACAAATTCTTATTTACAATGATGGCCTTCACCGGCCAAACCCGGACGACACTGGACCAATTGTGCACCACCCTATGGGACTCCCAATCACGGCCGGTTGTGGTACAGCTTGGATTCAAACCAGGGTGTCTGTAGTGACGCCTCTAGCACTGAGAGGTGCACCACTCGGGAGCCCTAACCCAATAATGGTTGAATTGAAGAAGTTTAAGCTGCCTATCAATCATTATTTTTGCAATCAGCTGACAGCCGGTGAAAAATGCCCTCTTGCAACAGCTGCATGGTGCAGGTCCCAGCCTATGAAATACAAATGTGAGGGAGTTCTAAACTTCTCCACGGTATTGTGCTCCAAACTGTCAAAAACTAGTTTAATTTAAGAAGACCACGAGTGGGGCTTTTATTGCTCAATCTAATTATTGCTGGAAAAGGCCTAACAGACACATGCTCAAACTCGTGCACTTTTGATAGTCTTAAAAGGGGCAATCTGAATTTTTTGGGGACTTATAAATAAATGAATGATATACACTACCAGTCAAACGTTTTAGAACACCTAACACCACTACATTGTAGAATAATAGTGAAGACATCAAAACTTTGAAATAACACATATGGAATCATGTAGTAACCAAAACAGTGTTACACAAATCAAAATATATTTGAGATTCTTCAAATTGCCACCCTTTGCCTTGATGACAGCTTTGGACACTCTTGGCATTCTCTCAACCAGCATCATGAGATAGTCACCTGCATTTTAATTAACAGGTGTGCCTTGTTAAAAGTTCATTTGTGGTATTTCTTTCCTTAATGTGTTTGAGCCAATCAGTGGTGTTTTGACAAGGTAGGGATGGTATACAGAAGATAGCCATATTTGGTAGTAGACCAAGTCCATATTATGGCAAGAAAAGCTCAAATAATTAAAGAGAAACAACAGTCCATCATTACTTTAAGACATGAAGGTCAGTCAACTTCGGAAAAGTGCAGTCACATTTCCATCGTGCGCTATGATGAAACTGGCTCTAATGAGGCCCTCCACAGGAATGGAAGACCTAGAGTTACCTCTAGAAAGGCCAAAACCTAGGAAGAAACCTAGAGAGGAACCAGGCTATGTGGGGTGGCCAGTCCTCTTCTGGCTGTGCCGGGTGGAGATTATAACAGAACATGGCCAAGATGTTCAAATGTTCATAAATGACCAGCATGGTCGAATAATAATAAGGCAGAACAGTTGAAACTGGAGCAGCACAGTCAGGTGGACTGGGGACAGCAAGGAGTCATCATGTCAGGTATTCCTGGGGCATGGTCCTAGGGCTCAGGTCCTCCGAGAGAGAGAAAGAAAGAGAGAATTAGAGAGAGCATATGTGGGATGGCCAGTCCTCTTCTGGCTGTGCCGGGTGGAGATTATAACAGAACATGGCCAAGATGTTCAAATGTTCATAAATGACCAGCATGGTCGAATAATAATAAGGCAGAACAGTTGAAACTGGAGCAGCAGCACAGTCAGGTGGACTGGGGACAGCAAGGAGTCATCATGTCAGGTAGTCCTGGGGCATGGTCCTAAGGCTCAGGTCCTCCGAGAGAGAGAAAGAAAGAGAGAAGGAGAGAATTAGAGAACGCACACTTAGATTCACACAGGACACAGAATAGGACAGGAGAAGTACTCCAGATATAACAAACTGACCCTAGCCCCCCGACACATAAACTACTGCAGCAGAAATACTGGAGGTTGAGACAGGATGGGTCAGGAGACACTGTGGCCCCATCCGAGGACACCCCCGGACAGGGCCAAACAGGAAGGATATAACCCCACCCACTTTGCCAAAGCACAGCCCCCACACCACTAAAGGGATATCTTCAACCACCAACTTACCATCCTGAGACAAGGCTGAGTATAGCCCACAAAGACCTCCGCCACGGCACAACCCAGACAGGATGACCACATCAGTGAATCAACACACTCAGGTGACGCACCCCCTTGACTGTTGGAAAAGCAATCCAGATGAAGCTGGTTGAGATAATGCCAAGTGTGTGCAAAGCTGTCATTAAGGTAAAGGGTGGCTATTTGAAGAATCTCAAATATAAACACTATTTTGATTTTTCATGGTTACTACATGATTCCTCATGTGTTATTTCATAGTTTTTTGTGAAAAACTGAGTTTAAATGTATTTGTTTAAATGTATTTGGCTAAGGTGTATGTAAACTTCTGACTTCAATTGTATATAATATTAAATTCAACTTTATCATGTGTGTTCCTGCTCTCTCCCCAGGACACGCTGTATGTGTAGAATGAACCAAAGCTGTGTAAAGGAGGGGTGTCCCTCCCAGAGAACAAGACCTCTCCGTGTAATAGCATGGACTTCTTGGTACAGATGGGGGCGGCGATAGGAGCATTCATTAGAAAGTACCTAGTACCTGTAATGGATTACATTTAGAAAGTAACCTTCCCAACCCTGTTGATGGCTGAATGTGTGTAGGAGCACCAGTGGCCTCTGGATGGAGTGAAGGGAAGACCAGACTTGTTCCATAAGACCACCAACAAAGTCCTAAATGCAAACTTCTACCAGTAGGTTTATGTTCTCTACATCCTAAAACACATTCTAAAACAACCTCTTCTGTGGATACTGTTATTGGGGCCCAGCTAGTAGTTTTTAGTAGCTCTTACACAGTAGTACCCTGCTGTTTTTTCACCATATGTTGTGTTTCTATTGATTAGTTCTCTAGGGCAACCTCGGCATGTGAAGCGGGTCGTAATGTGGTGGTGACACTTCGCTGTAACTCGGATAGGAGCTCACAAGGAGAACTCACAGTACCCAGGTACTTACTGTCTGTCTGGCTCCTTCCCGCTCCTCTTCCCCCTCTCTCTTTCTCTCTTTTCCTCTTTCTGTCTTTCTCAGAAACTGCAGCCTCAATGGAGTTTTCTACTAAAAGTCCAAGCTCGAAATGAACTGCAAACTGAATTCACAGAAAATCTGAATCCTCTTGTGACTGTCAAATTAGTATGGAGTAGTTTGTTTTTACTCCCAGGCAGCTAGTTATCTAACTCTGTGTGATGGGGCTGCAGGCTGGGGGAATGAAGGAAGCTGAAAACAAACATGGATTTAGCATTCAGATTTGATTAGATTAAATCTCATTGAGACTGTCCTTATAAAGTAATGGTTACATACATAACAGTTACGGTATGTTTCTCTGTTGTAGTCAGTGTCCGGCTGGGAGATGTGATGGCTGTACCTCGAGGGCGTGTCCTCAGTGTACCGGCACGGACTACCACCAGATAGACAGCCTGCAAGTGCGTGTGTTATACTTACCATTCTCTATGTTCAGTTATAAACCGGGTGGTTCGAGCCCTGAATGCTGATTGGCTGAAAGCCGTGGTATATCAGACCATATACCACGCGTATGACCAAAACATTATTATTACTGTTCTAATTACGTTGGAAACCAGTTTATAATATCAATAAGGCTCCTCTGGGGTTTGTGGTATATGGCCAATACACCACGGCTAATGGCTGTATCCAGGCACTCCACATTGCGTTGTGCATAAGAACAACCCTTAGACGTGGTATATTGCCATATACCACATCCCCCCAGGCCTTATTGCTTAATTATATAATATTAAATTCAACTTGATCATTTGTGTGTTCCTGCACTCTCCCCAGAACATGCTGTACGTCTGGAATGAACCAAAACTGTGTAAAGGAGGGGTGTCCCTCCCGGAGAACAAGACCTGGCCGTGTAATAGCATGGACTTCTTGGTAAAGATGGGGGCGGCGATAGGAGTATTCACCGCTGCACTGCTCTTCATCACCTGCTACTTCTGGAAGAAGAACAAGAGGTAGGAACTGATTCAGTCATTCACCCCATTAATTAATTCATACTTCTGGAAGAATAAGTACTGTAGGTTGACTTTTCTAAGTCTCTCCCTGTCTCTGATAGGCTGGAGTATAAGTCCTCTAAGCTGGTGATGTCGTCCAATAAGGAGTGTGAACTGCCAGTGGTTGTACAGCTGTGATGGAGGGAGGGAGAGGTGGAGGACGAGGTAGTCTACTCCAAAAAAAACATCACTGTTACGCAAACTCAAAGCCATCACATCTAGGGTAAAAACTATGCAGAAATCAAACTACATTAGCTACGTGTGTGCATTCATTTGCAAGTGCAGAATCTGTTTCTCTCTTGGTAATGCTAGATCCCGGACTAACGTGTGTATCTGTCTATTTCATCCACAGGGAAACAGAGAAAGTTATGAAACTGAACAGTTGAACTACACACAGTCAAACGGATTGGTGTTGGGGGTGAAGAAAGAGGAAAGAGAACAGGGAGTGAGACCAACCCCTCAGAGACTTTTTCAACAGATCACCCCTGTTGAGTGTTTGAAGCCTTAACATACATACTACAGGAGGTTGGTGGCACCTTAATGGGGGAGGAGGGTTTCGTGGTAAAGGTTGGAGTGGAATGAGTGGAATAGCATGAAATACTGTACATCAAACATGGTTTCCATGTGTTTGATGTCAGTCCATTCGCTCCGTTCCGGCCATTACTATGAGCTGTCCTCCCATCAGCAGCCTCCTGTGATACATACACACATGCAGAGTACACACACCCCCTGAGAGAACACACACCCATAATGCACGTGCACTGACACAAACACATGTGAAAGGACATTACACCCTTCTTTCATTATCTCTGGATTGTTGGTATATGGCTGGCATGATTTAAGAGGGTGTGTATGGTGTGGTATATGGGTGGTGTAATTTAAGAGGGTGTGTATGTGGTATATGGCTGGCATGATTTAAGAGGGTGTGTATGGTGTGGTATATGGGTGATGTAATTTAAGACCGTGTGTATGGTGTGGTATATGGGTGGTGTAATTTAAGACGGTGTGTATGGTGTGGTATATGGGTCGTGTAGAGTCTAAATGTGGGATGTTTTTGTGCTATTTTCCGTCACTCTGTTATCAGGTTGCTTTGGTGGCCATGTTGTTTTTATTCAGGTGTTTTGCCATCTGAGACCAACTTCACACCAACCCTTAAACTAATAATCTGGATATGAGGAAAGAAAGTGTTCCACGTGCCCTCTGAAAGGCTTGGTGGGATGTTCTTTCTGTCCAATCCTTTGAGATAGAAGTGCACACATAGCCCTAGATACCCGGCCGACTTACACACACACACACACCCTTGTACAGTCTCATCTCAGTCTGACCAGCACCGTCCGTGAGCAGTGACACATTTGATCTGTCTGGTTTGTTTTAGGGGGGCTGTGTAGGCTTTGGGTTACCATGGTGATGTTGAAGAGGGAGTGTCCCTCACCCTCTCCTAGTTCAGTCAGGCGTGGCGATGTTACATTATGCTTACGATGATATGATTCTGACCTTCTTTCTGTTATTTCAAGTTAAATCAATTGTTTGTGTACACTTTGAATCTGTCCCTTCACTTCTAATGAAGGTCCTGCACACACAAAAAACAGCAAACAACACAGGCGTATCATTTGTTATGGTTTATTATGATGTCATCATGTCTTCATTATTGCACGCATCATGAGCTCTATTGCTTTGTGATTGGCCAGTCCAAAGAGGTCAGGGTTCACCTTGACTCCAGATTGTGGAGTAGGGTGAAATTGTCCCTAACCACTGATCTAGGGTCAGATATATTGTCATCCTCTAATGGTTACAGTTAGAATTGAGGATCTGATCCTAGATCTGTGCTTTTGGAGCAACTTCTACCTCGACTCCGGAATGTTCTGGCCTGTTCCTTTAACATCTGGGGAACACTGGTTAATTCCAGTTTAGAATACGCTGTGAAAGCGAACACATTTGTTAACATTATTAAAGACCCCTTTGGACACACTTGGTACCATTAAAATTGACACTGATAATGGTAAAACACTGACTTAACATCACTGTTCTGTTGTACTGATCTACATTGCTAGTGAATGACCAGTCACTTTCATAGCCTATTATCATATGTACACATTACAATGCCTGTCATCTGTTGGTCAAGCTAAGTAGTAGTCTTTCAAAGGGAGTAGTTATATGCCTCATATCTCTCCCTCTCCATCGCTTCCATCTCCTCAAGGCTCCTGTTGTGACAGCCCCATGTCCTTGGCTTGTATATGAGTCCGGCTCTGTTTCCGTGTGCTTGGCCTGTTGGAGTGGGCTCATAGAACCCTTCTTGGCATGATGTGTTGCAGTGGGCTCAGGATCTGTACAGAGCCTGTCTTAAGCTATCTTGGCTCAGACAAGTGCACCAGCAAAGTTTCACAAGATGAGAGAAGGGAGACTGGCGTGGGTGACAGAGAAAGATGGGGAGACAAAGGCTGGGAGTGAGATGGAGAGGTGGGATGTGGAGAGAAGGGTTGGCTGAGAGAGGAAGTTTTCCACCAAGTCCCGTCATTAGAGAGCCGGTGTAGTAAGATTGAATCCTACTACACCGGCTCTGACGCTCGTCGGATGTGGCAGGGCTTGAAAACTATTATGGACTACAAAGGGAAACCCAGACGCGAGCTGCCCAGTGACGCGAGCCTACCAGACAAGCTAAATGCCTTTTACGCTCGCTTCGAGGCAAGAAACACTGAAGCATGCACGAGAGCACCAGTGTTCTGGATGAATGTGTGATAAAGCTCTCGGTAGCCGATGTGAGCAAGACCTTTATTAAACAAGTCAACATTCACAAAGCCAGATGGATTACCAGGACGTGTACTCAAAGCATGCGCGGACCAACTGGCAAGTGTCTTCACTGACATTTTCAACCTCTAAATGACTGAGTCTGTAATACCTACATGTTTCAAGGAGACCACCATAATCCCTGTGCTCAAAGAAGAGAAGGTAACCTGCCTACATGATTACCGCCCCGTAGCACACTACGTCGGTAGCCATGAAGTGCTTTGAAAGGCTGGTCATGGCTCACATCAACAGCATCCTCCCAGACACCCTAGACCCACTCCAATTCGCATACCACCCCAACAGATCCACTGATGCCTCAATCACACTTCACATTGCCCTTTCCCACCTGGATAAAAGGAACCCCTATGTGAGAATGCTGTTCATTGACTACTTATCAGCGTTCAACACCATAGTGCCCACAAAGTTCATCAGTAAGGACCCTGGTACTAAACATCTCCCTCTGCAACTGGATCCTGGACTTCCTGACAGGCCGCCCCCAGGTGGTAAGGGTAGGCAACAACACGTCTGCCACGCTGATCCTCAACACTGGGGCCCCTCGGGTGTGTACTTAGTCTCCTCCTGTACTCCCTGTTCACCCACGACTGCGTGGACAAACACGACTCCAACATCACCATTAAGTTTGCTGACGACACAGTGGTAGGCCTGATCACCGACAACATTTAGCCAGCCTATAGGTAGGAGGTCAGAGAACTGGCAGTGTGGTGCCAGGACAACAACCTCTCCCTCAATGACAAAGGAGCTGATGGAAAAAGGAAAAAGCGGGCTGAACAGGCCCCCATTAACATCAACGGGGCTGTCGTGGAGCAGGTCGTGAGTTCCTTGGTGTCCACATCACCAACGATCTATCATGGTCCAAACACACCAAGACAGTAGTGAAGAGGGCACGACAAAACCTTTTCCCCCTCAGGAGACTGAAAAGATTTGGTATGGGTCCCCAAATCCTCAAAGTTCTACAGCTGCACCATCAATAGCATCCTGACCGGTTGAATCACTGCCTGGTATGGCAACTGCTCAGCATCTGACCGTAAGCCGCTACAGAGGGTAGTGCGTACGGCCCAGTACATCACTGGGGCCAAGCTTCATGTAATCCTGGACCTATATAATAGGCAGTGTCAGAGGAAAACCCATAATATTGTCAGAGACTCCAGTCACCCAAGTCACTGTTTCCTCTGCTACCGTACGGCAAGCGGTACCGGAGCGCCAAGTCTACCCGCTGTAAATAGCCTCATTATTGTTATGTTATTGTGTTTTTATTATTTTTTACTTTAGTTTATTTGGTAAATATTTTCTTAACTCTTCTTGAACTGCACTGTTGGTTAAGGGCTTGTAAGTAAGCATTTCACGGTAAGGTCTACTGTGCACTTGTAGTCAGCGCATGTGACAAATAAAGTTTGATTTGAACTTGTGTGAATCAACATCCCCCACCTCTGTTCTTCATGCTTGACTCCCCCATCCCACTCTATCAGAACAAAAGGAATTGTGAAAGTGGATGTTGCAGTGGTTTGCTATAGTGATGTGCAATGCGGGGAGGGAATAGGAGGGTCTAGTATCTGGTGGGTGCAAGGCTGGGGAGTGAATGCATAAGCCTAGGGACAACAAAGCCTCCCAATCTCTGAGCTGTGTGTATGTTAGTGTGTGTCTGGGCTGAACAATACTGCTCTGCCTCCTGGGCTATGGGATGCTTTTACATAATCCAGGTCCTCTCGGCCTGCTGCAACACACACACAAACTTCTTTAGGTTCGCTCAATCACAGAAACGCTCTCTCCCTCTTTGTGTCTGTCTTTCACTATTGCAAAGACTTTGGGGAAATTTTTGACAGGCTCACTGCGTCAGAGGTGCAACACCGGTTATTACACCCCAGGAAATCCTGTTAGCAGAGAGGGGTGTGGCCTCATTCTCCTGGACTCCACTTCCTTAATGTTTCACACTACGGAAAAGTGGGATGAAGGATATAAGACGAGGCGACCAGGATAGGAATCCTTTTGAGATGCATAAAAAATAACTTCCTCCCACCTGATTTTATATACACAATGAGACCGGGGGAGGCTATAGTAACACCGGGAGTAGGATGACTTTAACCACCCACACTGCTCTAAGGTCAGTTTTACATCTTTACCCCTACTGGTTAAGGTTAGGATTGGTGGACTGTAAAAGGATCCTAGATCTGTGCCTATAAGGACAGCCTCTACCTGGAGCATAAGCCTAGCAGACACACAGCGTATAGCGGTTAATAGAACATCACATGACTACAGGACACATTGACATGGGAGAGCGCACTACCCATTGATTTAAAGGATGCTGGGAAGATGTGTGTTCAACTAGAGTTGTTTGCAGCAAAGTATTTTCTACAAACCGTGCTTGTGGAATGATTTCAAAGAATGTTTGTAAATGCTAAATTAAACATCAGTGACTGAGTTTATGATTGTGGCATTGCATCAACAATGTTTCTTTAATATTGACAGTTAAGACTTGGAAAGAGTCACTTTTAATGAACTACCTTGAGTTGTCACACTGATGCTAACGTTTGATGCGGAAATACCAGTTAAATAGAAACGTTGTTGTTGTACACACGTCTGTTACTATGGCCATCAAGGTAAAGGGACCCTCCTATACAGTGGCTGTCCCATGGAATTAGAATGAGTAGAAGGAACATTCCAGTTCAAAACCACAGTCCATATTGGGTGGACTGGCTGCCATATTGGGAAAGTTTAATACATATTTGATACTATTCTGCTATAATAAGAGCAAATGTGTGATTCAACATACTATATGAATTAGAGACTACGTCCGTCCGTTCCAGCCATTCTATTCCTATGGGCTAGTCAACACTCACAGAGCTTCATCCACAGTCAGTCCACAGTAGTGGGAATCCTACTGGAGTTACATAATACTGTCAACATTGTGCTGTTCCAACCATCAGTAATTATATATACAAATATACAGATACAACATACAAATGCATACTGACTGGGTTATTACAATGAGACCTACAAAAAAAGCACAAGAGTAGAAAGTCTGTGGGCTATTGCAGGTGAGGCTGTTGCAGCCACTACTCGTACAGAACATCTGTTTTCAGACACACCTAACACACACACACACACACACACACACACACACACACACACACTCCTATCACAACTCTAACCTCACAGGCCACATTGTGTGCACGAGTGTTGCAAAATAAATGGACACATACAGTATATATTATTCAATCATTTCGTACGCACCGCTCACGCGCTTGAACGAGCGTCTGCATAGCCACACGCTAAAATAGAACTTGGTTCTATTTGAGACGCTCCACGGACTGCAAGTCCCCTCCTTATTGAATATCAGGAAGATACAGACCCACGTGGATGCTTGACAAACACAGGAGGAGAGATTAATTAAATATAACAAAACTAAGTAGGTTTTCATTTTTATCTGTGGATTAATCGTCAGAGTAGAGAAACACAAGATTTTGTATGACTCCGGGTCAAAATGTTAAAGTTAGAAGACCATATGCATGTCAGGTAAAATATCAACCCAATGTGCATCTCCCAGGACTAACTAGCAGTTTCAACAGCTAGCTAGCTAAATGTCCATGAATGTTTCGACCTGCCTCCAAATTAATATAGTTGGTTTTGATATTTCAACCTGCGTGTCACGATCGCGTCTGGTGTGGATGTACAAAATCAACATGCGCGCAATGGCACATGCAGACGCACGCACGTGGCCGGTGATGTCAGCATTACCTATCACAACCCTAACACACACACACACACACACACTCCTATCACAACCCTAACACACACAACACACTCCTATCACAACACACTCCTAACACACAACACACTCCTATCACAACCCTAACACACATACACAACACACTCCTATCACAACCCTAACACAGTTATAAATAAATTAACACAGCCTTTTAACAAAGCTATCAAAAACAAAGCGTCAAAAAATCCTCCTACAAATTTTTGTATGTCTACAACAATGTTGATTCCATGATATGTACAGCACTAGAAAATAATTTAATCATAATGCACACTTTCTACAGACATGAAATGGTACTGTGCTAGTCCACGTGGTGGGAGAGGGGACAGGGGGGCACAACACAATGTGTGCCTATTGACTAAGTCTCTGGGGGGTGGGGATAGAGAGGTGAGTGGGTGGGGTCACAGAGAGGAAGTGGTGGAGTCAACAATTTCTCTCCCATTACACACAGTCGGTACATACTGGGCACTCACTGATGTGTGTGTGTGTGTGTGTGAGAGAGAGTGATAGTGAGAGAGAGAGAGAGAGAGAGAGAGAAAAATGGGAAGAAAAAAGATTAAGGAATTTAGTTAAATTAGAACTCGGCAACATAAACAAACCATGCACAGTGGTCAGTGTCTATGACCGTAACTGAACCATACCGTGTGAAGCGCATGTGGTGGCAGGACCACTGACACTGAAGCGGTTGATATTGAGGCGGAGACTGGTGACGTTCTTCTGTGGTTGGAACATGATGATGTGGACCTTGGGAGCGAACATACAGCCCAACACCACGAAACCACTGAGACTGACAGAGATACACATGGTGGTGGTCTGGACCTGTAGAGGGAGACAGATCGCATGGTAACTCCATTGGAACAGAGGAGCAGAGGAAGGAAGGAATTATTATTTTTGTGGACATATTCATGAACAGACACAAAAGCACACATGCGCGTGATCCTGCTTCACACACACCCTACCTGACTAATCACAAAGTCAGATTAATGAGACCACAGGAGCGGTTTATTTTTTCCACAGCCTAGGGCTGTGTGTGTGTGTGTGTGTGTGTGTGTGTGTGTGTGTGTGTGTGTTTGTGTGTGTGTGTGTGTACCATGCTCTCACCCTGTAGTCACTGGATGTGACGTAGAATATGGGTAGGAAGGCTAGCCAGATGATACAGGTTGTGTACATGGTAAATCCTATGAACTTAGCCTCATTGAAGTTCTCTGGACACTTCCTGGTCTTGAAGGCGTACCTAGATCAGATAAAGGACACGAAAAGAAAGACTAAATAATCCTTCAAGTCAAAAGTAATAAACAGAATAATACATTGAGAAGTACACACACACCACACACACACCACACACACACCACCTACACGGTACACAGGATGACCAGGAGCACGTCATATACTAGTGACAGCAGCATGCTGGAGTCACGGACGTTACACTTCAGGATCACTGTCTGCCGTCGCTCCGGTAACGTAAACCTCCTGGTACCAGGAACCTCCAGCAGCAACCACACAGACACCATCACTAACTGGACCGATATCAGACTGAGACAGATAAACACCTGGGGAGGGGAGGGCAAGGGGGAAGGGGACACCATCAGACAGAGGAACACCATCATCATCTGAACTTTAACTTCCCTCCCTACCTTCCTCCCCTCTCCTTCCCTCTATCCCTGTTTGATTGACAGCTAGGATGACCTCTGACCTGAGAGGTGGGGCTTATGAAGCGAGGCCTTGTGGTCCCGCCCCCGTCCTTTACCCCGCTGAAGATCCGGGCGATCCGATTGGTCTTAGTGAGCAGGGCTGAGTAGCAGACAGCGAATGAGGTGCTTAGGCCGAGGCGTCGCATGGCGCAGATAGTAGGAGAGGGCTTGGCCAGGAAGAGGAAGGTGAGGGAGTAGGACATGAAGACACCCAGCAGCAGGATGTAACACAACTCTCTGCCTGACGCCTTCACCAGGGGCGTGTTGTTGTGTCTCACAAACACCCAGAACACCAGAGATGTACAGAGGAACCTGCAGAGGGAGAGTAAATCAGTTTCAGTTGATTTTATTGAATCCCCTAATTCGACTAGAATTGGTACTAGGCCTAAACAAAAGCCTGTACTTTACACCTATGCCTTTTGTATGGTCTTTGATCGGGTTCAAGTCCGGGCTCTGGCTGGGCCACTCAAGGCCATTCAGAGACTTGTCCTGAAGCCACTCCTGCGTTGTGTTGGCTGTGTGCTTAGGGTCGTTATCCTGTTGGTAGGTGAACCTTCACCCCAGTCTGAGGTCCTTAGCGCTCTGGAGCAGTTTTCGTCAAGGATCTCTGTGTAATTTACCCCACGTCCATCTTCCCTCAATCCTGACTAGTCTCCCAGTCCCTGCTGCTGAAAAACACCCCCAGAACATGATGCGCCTACCATCATGCTTCACCGTAGAGATGGTGCCAGGTTTCTTCCAGACATGAGTCTTGGCATTTATTTATTTTTATATATATAATTTTTTTGTGAATTTTACCCCCCCTTTTTCGTGGTATCTAATTGTTAGTAGTTACTATCTTGTCTCATCGCAACGACTCCCGTACAGCTCGGGAGAGATGAAGGTCGAAAGTCATGCGTCCTCCGAAACACAACCCAACCAGGCCGCACTGCTTCTTAACACAGCGCGCATCCAACCCGGAAGCCAGCCGCACCAATGTGTCGGAGGAAACACTGTGCACCTGGCGACCTTGGTTAGCATGCACTGCGCCAGGCCCGCCACAGGAGTTGCTGGTGCACTTGGAAAAAAGACATGAAGACATTTTTTGGTACCCTTCCCCAGATCTGTGCCTCGACACAATCCTGTCTCAGAGCTCTACAGACAATTCCTTTGACCTCATGGCTTGGTTTTTGCTCTGACATGCACTGTCAGCTGTGGGAACTTATATAGACAGGTGTGTGCCTTTCCAAATCATGTCCAATCAATTGAATTTACCACAGGTGGTTTTCCAATCAAGTTGTAGAAATATCAATGGAAACAGGATGCACCTGGATGCACCTGAGCTCAATTTCAAGTCTCATAACAAAGGGTCTGAACACTTACGTAAATCAGGCATGTTTTATAAATTTGCAAAAAGTTTGAAAAACCTGTTTTTCGCTTTGTCATTATGGGGTATTGTGTGTAGATTGATGGTGATACAAATATATATATATATATTTTAGAATAAGGCTGTAACTTAACCAAATGTGTAAAAGGGAAGGGGTCTGAATGCACTATATATATACCAACTGGTGATACTTATCCCTCTTCCTCTCCTCTAAAGTCTCACCCGACAATGGCGATGCTGATGGGTCCGATGGCCCAGGCGTCCTCCCACATGATGTAGTCCTCGGGCAGGTCATAGCAGAAAGTGAGGTCTTCACTGGGCCACTGGCCGGGGGCGCAGGGCAAACAGGTGAACTCATCAGCTAGGTACTCATGAGCCTCACATGCAGTACAGATCCAACAACAGTACTCTCCTACAAGATACAGGTATAAAACATATACATTAACTTAGGCAGAGTTTATGTTAGAAAAGGAAACTAGGTTGTTTACATGAAAGCCAGCTGCTAAAATCATTTCATTCTCCAAAACAAATTACATGGAAACTTCTATTAGTGCTGTCACTAGATCGCAGTGAGCAGCCTGCTCAAAGCCCTATGTGTGTGTGTGTGTGTGTGTGTGTTCCTCACCAGCCTGCATCTTCTTCATCTCATTGCGGGCACATGGGTCACTGCACTGGGATGGGGGCACCACCTCCCTTGGCCAGCGAATCAGGTCACTGCTCAGGCTCAGAGTCTCTGCCCACTCGCCGATGGGCACGTAGCCATAGCGATCAGCAATGCGCTGGTAACTGAAGATGTTGTAACGTCCCATCCCGTCGCCATAGGGATCAAACTTCACCACAGTCTCACTGCCGAGAGGAGAGAAGGGAGCTGAGAGGGAGATAAGGATAAGGGGAAAGAGAAAGAGACAGCGAGAAAGAGAGAGGAGGGGTGGAAGGGTGAAAGAGAATGGTAGGGTATGAGAGGAGAGAGATCGGGAGAGAAGATAAGAAACAGAATGGAACTAGTGTCAGGATTTCAATTTCATTTGAAGTCGATTTGAACAAAGCAGTGTCACAGAGGAGTGTAATGAATTCCAAGACATAAATTACATACAAAGCCAGTCGAAGTGACAAAGTGAGAATGTAGCAAGTGTGGTTTAAACGTGTGTTACAGCATCTCACTGAGGTCAATATACTGTACACAGCAACATAACTGCAAAGAGTAAGAGAGTGTTACACCAGTGTTAACTAACCTGGTTTGAATCCTTGGGGAGCTAACACAAGTCTTCAGGTTTCAGGAAAGGTTACTCATCTCCTCACTACAAGATGAAACATGAGTGTTTACCCCTCTGAGGTAGGCTTAAACATAGCTGAGACTGTGTTATATATAGACCCTGTGTTTTATATAGATCCTGTGTTTTATATAGACCCTGTGTTATATATAGACCCTGTGTTATATATAGACACTGTGTTATATATAGACCCTGTGTTATATATAGACCCCGTGTTTTATATAGACCTGTGTTTTATATAGACCCTGTGTTTTATATAGACCCCGTGTTTTATATAGACCGTGTTTTATATAGACACTGTGTTTTATATAGATCCTGTGTTTTATATAGACCCCGTGTTTTTTATAGACCCTGTGTTTTATATAGACCCTGTGTTTTATATAGACCCTGTGTTATATATAGACACTGTGTTTTATATAGACACTGTGTTATATATAGACACTGTGTTTTATATAGACACTGTTATATATAGACACTGTGTTTTATATAGATCCTGTGTTTTATATAGACCCTGTGTTTTATATAGACCCTGTGTTTTATATAGACCCTGTGTTATATACAGACACTGTGTTTTATATAGACACTGTGTTATATATAGACACTGTGTTTTATATAGACACTGTTATATATAGACACTGTGTTTTATATAGATCCTGTGTTTTATATAGACCCTGTGTTTTATATAGACCCTGTGTTTTATATAGACCCTGTGTTATATACAGACACTGTGTTTTATATAGACACTGTGTTATATATAGACACTGTGTTTTATATAGACACTGTGTTTTATATAGATCCTGTGTTTTATATAGACCCTGTGTTATATATAGACCCTGTGTTATATATAGACACTGTGTTATATATAGACCCTGTGTTATATATAGACCCCGTGTTTTAAATAGACCGTGTTTTATATAGACCCTGTTTTTTATATAGACACTGTGTTTTATATAGACCCTGTTTTTTATATAGACACTGTGTTATATATAGACACTGTGTTTTATATAGACACTGTGTTTTATATAGACACTGTGTTTTATATAGACCCCGTGTTTTATATAGACCGTGTTTTATATAGACACTGTTATATATAGACACTGTGTTTTATATAGATCCTGTGTTTTATATAGACACTGTGTTTTATATAGACACTGTGTTTTATATAGACCCCGTGTTTTATATAGACCGTGTTTTATATAGACACTGTTATATATAGACACTGTGTTTTATATAGATCCTGTGTTTTATATAGACCCTGTGTTTTATATAGACCCTGTGTTTTATATAGACCCTGTGTTATATACAGACACTGTGTTTTATATAGACACTGTGTTATATATAGACACTGTGTTTTATATAGACACTGTTATATATAGACACTGTGTTTTATATAGATCCTGTGTTTTATATAGACCCTGTGTTTTATATAGACCCTGTGTTTTATATAGACCCTGTGTTATATACAGACACTGTGTTTTATATAGACACTGTGTTATATATAGACCCTGTGTTATATATAGACACTGTGTTATATATAGACCCTGTGTTATATATAGACCCCGTGTTTTAAATAGACCGTGTTTTATATAGACCCTGTTTTTTATATAGACACTGTGTTTTATATAGACCCTGTTTTTTATATAGACACTGTGTTATATATAGACACTGTGTTTTATATAGACACTGTGTTTTATATAGACCCTGTGTTATATACAGACACTGTGTTTTATATAGACACTGTGTTATATATAGACACTGTGTTTTATATAGACACTGTTATATATAGACACTGTGTTTTATATAGACCCTGTTTTTTATATAGACACTGTGTTTTATATAGACCCTGTTTTTTATATAGACACTGTGTTATATATAGACACTGTGTTATATATAGACCCTTTGTTATATATAGACACTGTGTTTTATATAGATAGACCCTGTGTTTTATATAGACACCGTGTTTTATATAGACCCTGTGTTTTATTTAGACCCTGTGTTATATATAGACACTGTGTTCTATATAGACCCTGTGTTCTATATAGACCCTGTGTTTTATATAGACAGGATTAGGATCAGGTCATATAAGGACTACCATCTACTGTACACGTGGTATTCTAGAGGAGACAAGGGTCAGGTGATTTTAATTCAAATGTATTTTTAATTTAACCAGGCAATTCAGTTAAGAACAAATTCTTATTTACAATGACGTTCTACCCTGGCCAAATCCAGACTACGCTGGGCCAATTGTGCACGGTCCTATGTGACTCCCAATCACAGCTGGATGTGACACAGCCTGGGTTCGAACCAGGGACTGTAGTGACACCTCTTGGCACTGAGATGCAGTGCCTTAGATGACTCGTGTCACTTGGGAGGTTAAGCCTATCCCTGGGTTATGCATGTATGTTGGTAACATGCATCCCTCATCCTGCTCTTGTCCTTTTACACTTATAAGATCGGATCAAAATCAGTTCCCAAAACATCTTTTAATTGTCTACATCTGTCCGAAAATGTGGGCACCACCAGAATAAGGACATACAGTGCATTCGGAAAGTACTCAGTCCCCTTCCACATTTTGTTACGTTCCACCCATATTCTAAAATGGATGAAATAAATTTTTCCTCATCAATCTACACACAATACCCCATAATGACAAAGCCAAAACAAGTTTTTAAACATTTTTGCAAATGTATATACATAAGCATTCAGACCCTTTACTCAGTACTTTGTTGAAGCACCTTCAGCAGCAATTTCAGGCTCGAGGTGAACCTTTGCCCCAGTCTGAGGTCCTGAGCACTCTGGAACAGTTTTCATCAAGGATATCTCTGTACTTTGCTCTATTCATCTTTCCCACAATTCTGACTAGTCTCCCAGTCCCTGCCACTGAAAAACATACCCACAACATGATGCTGCCACCATCATGCTTCACCGTAGGGATGGTGCCAGGGTTACTCCAGACATGACACTTGGCATTCAGGCCAAAGAGTTCAATCTTGGTTTCATCAAACCAGAGAATATTGTTTCTAATGGTCTGAGAGTTCTTTAGCTGCCTTTCAACAACCTCCAAGATGGCTGTCATGTGCCTTTATGAGGAGTGGCTTCTTTCTGGACATTCTAACACAAAGGCGTAAGTGGTGGAGAGCTGCAGAGATGGTTGTCCTTCTGGAAGGTTCTCCTCTCTTCACAGAGGTACTCTGGAGGTCTGTCAGAGTGACCATTGGGTTCTTGGTCCCCTCCCTGACCAAGGCCCTTGTCCCCCGATTTCTCAGTTTGGCTGAGCTGCCAGCTCTAAGAAGAGTCTTGGTTGTTCCTAACTTCCTCCATTTAAGAATAATGGAAGCTACTGGGTTCTTGCGGACATTCAATGCTGCTACTGCAGAAATGTTTTGGTACCCTTCCCCAGATCTGTGTCTTCACACAATCCTGTCTCGGAGCACTATGGACAATTAATTTGACCTCATGGCTTGGTGTTTGCTCTGACATGCACTGTCAACTGTGGGACCTTATATAGACAGGTGTGTTCCTTTCAAAATCATGTCCAATCAATTTAATTTACCACAGGTGGACTTCAATAAAGTTGTAGAAACATCTCAAGGATGATAAATGGAAACAGGATGCACCTGAGCTCAATTTCGAGTCTCATAGCAAAGGGTCTGAATACTTCTGTAAATATGGTATTTCTGTTTTTAATTCTTAATACATTTGCAAAAAATAAATAAAAACCTGTTTTCTCTTTGTCATTGTGGGGTATTGTTTGTAGATTGCTGAGAAAAAAAAGTATTTTATCAATTTAAGAATAAGGCCGTAGCGTAACAAAATGTGGAAAAAGTCAAGGCATCTGAATAATTTCCAAATGGAAGCATGATAGCACCAGGTATAAACAGGGCTTCTGTGTTGGTAGGCTCTTTTAGGACCTATTCTAACTGGTTTAGAGCGCATAGTTCTGAGCATTGTGGCAGATGCGCTGACTGGGACTAAAGCTGATATTGTTGTGTGTGAGTGTGTGTTTGTGTGCTGACTTGGACTAGAAGAAGAATGGAGTGTCAGACCAGAGAGGTTATGAAATCCATTTATCACAAAGACAACCTACTTCTCTTCCCCACTCCTTTTTATGCCTCTCTTTCCATCTCCCGCTCTCTCTCTCCCTCATTCTCTCTCCCGCTCTGTCTCTCTCTCTCCTTTAGGATATTGGGAGTGTTTAGGCTTCTTCCAGAGATAAACGTTAAATGATTTAAATAAGGAAAATCTGATAAAAAATAGTCCATATCTATATAATAAAGCAAAATAGCCACATGCACGCACGCAAGCACACACACATTCACACACCCATTCACACACACACTTGCTGACAGTCAATACATAACTGCATAACACTGTAAGATACAAACACTGCAACACTGCAAGGTTAGTTGTTTTTTATCGCTTTAGTACTATTTTCACAACAATGTGGTGAATTGCCAAAACTCTTAGTACAAAACTCATGCGGACGTGTTTTTAGAGCTCTCCTGACAATTTCGGCTTAACTTCTTTTAATCTCTTATTTTCCATCCTCGTAACATGAACAGCAAATTTTCTTGGACAATTTCAGGCGTATCTACATCCATTATGAATCGACTTAAACATAGTCCTTCTAAAACAAGAAGAACATCTAACATCAACAACGTGGTCCAGGCTAGGCTGTCACGCCTGCTCCCGCTCTTCCTCCCCCTGGCGCTCGAGGGTGCCAGGATCCCCAGCATTACGCACTCAAGCCACCATCAGTACGCACACCTGCCTTCCCCTGTGACGCACATCAGTGATCAATGGACTCACATGGACTCAATTCCTTGTGTCATTACCTTACCTATATCTGTCTATTCCCAAACTCTGTTCCCTGCTTCGGGATTAATTGTCTCATGTCCGTGTTACCCGTATTCCGACGCTGTTCCTGTCTTGTTTCCTTGTCTGTTCCCGAATAATTGTCAGGCTCCCCGTACCTGCTTCTCCTGTCGGGCGTCGGCCCTTACATAGGCCAGTTAGCCCTGCTAATTCAGCCAGCTACACTAACCCAGTTAGCCCTGCAAGCTCCTCACACCACGAGTCTGACATGAAAATCAACAATATAGACGACATAAACCAGAACCAGAACCAAAGGGTTTTGGTAGCTATCTCTGCCATGAGGGCGGACTTTTCCACCAAACTCGAAGGTGTCCTAACATGGATTGGTGAGGTTAAACGTGACCTTCAAGCCTACTCTACACACTTGGACGAAGCAGAGGAATGCATTAGCACGGTGGAAGATACTGTCGTCACTGTCAAAACAACGACCGAAAAGTTGAAAAAACAGGTGGCTGACCTTACTTCAAAACTGAACTCGCTCACGAACCACCAGAGGAGGTCTAATTTGAAACTGGTTAATCTACCTGAAAAAGTGGAAAATAGTGACCCAATTGCATTTCTCGAGAGATGGCTTCCAGAGGCATTGGGGCTGGACGTCTTTCCGGACCACCTCGGCTACTACAGGCCCGAGAAACCACCCTCTCCTCGAGTCCTTATCATGAAGTTTCTCAACTTTCAAGACGATATCTGAGTGATGCGGAAAGCCAGGGCTATAGGAAAGGTGATATACGGGGACCAAGAGATCATGTTCTTCCCTGACCTAGCCGCAGACCTGCACCGAAAAAGAAAAGGCTAGATCGGGGTTGAACGCCAACTCAGGTCCCTCAACATTGCCTATAGAATAGCCGTCCCAGCTAAACTACGTCTGACTTACAATGGACACGATTCACACGAGTTTGAATCTCTCCCTCAAGCCGAGGCATTCATCCGAGGCATACAACGTGAATCTTCTTCCTAGTCATGTTGCCGCTGTGAAGTTCACCGCCACTCTGGACTATGGAAAATTAAACCACCTTGGATTATGTGACTGTTGGCAAGCTAACTAACAATAACTAATGTATTAACTGCTACTGTAGTACTGTAGCTAACATAACAATTAAGTGAATAATATGGCGAGCTAGCCCACACAAAGTTTCCTTATATTATTTGTAGCCTGTGTGTGCTCATCACTTAGCTCAGTTTCTTCTATATGACAGGCAAGATAGCTGTCCATTGAACGTTGGATGTCATGTTTAAGTTTATTTTTGTTATATTGATAATTCTCTTCCATTGGATTACATAAAACACTGTAAAATCCTGGCAAATATATTTAGCTCCATGTCAATGGACACATCGGGTGTCACACCCTGATCTGTTTCACATGTCTGTGTGCTTGTCTCCAACCCCCTCAAGCTGTCGCCCATCTTCCCCATTATCCCCTGTGTATTTATACCTGTGTTCTCTGTTTGTCTGTTGCCAGTTCGTTTTGCTCCTTCATACCCTGCTCCTGCCTGTTTTCCTGCTCCTGTTTTCTAGTCCTTCCCGGTTTTGACCGTTCTGCCTGCCCTGACCCTGAGACTGCCTGCCGTTCTGGACCCTGTATACCTTCTCTGGATTATTAGGAATAAACTTTAGTTTCTTCAACGCTGTCTGCATCGGGGTCATACCTCAAATGGGTTATCGGGAGCTTATTCATTCATCCTGCACCACGAGAAGCATCGGAACTACTTTAAATGAAGACTTAAGTTTCGATCATATCCTTGGACTAAAATGATTGACACTCACGTGCAAGCCTGACAAAAAAAAGCCTGACATCAACATCATGTGCAAGGGCTTTTGGGACATCAACAACATGTGCAAGGGCCTTTGGGTAACGTAGCACATATTCAATGGTATCTCTTTCTCTCACATAGCCTGTTCATTTCTGATCTTTGATACTTTTTTGGGGTTTATAAACTTACCATGGTGTTCTACGTTACTACGCTATATGTATGGGCCATTTTGTTGCTTGGTAGCTACTAGCAGCAGACCCTATGTTGTGGCTCATCTACAACTATTTGGGATCGTCCACTCTGTAACGTTAACATTAGTTAGGCTTCACTGACTAGTGTTACTGTTTTAGGTGGAGCTATTCTTCGCTACTTTTCAAATGAATACTATGTGATATTTCACATTTAATCTTGCTAGGTATGCCTTTTGTTGTGATATTTCACATAACATCTTGCAAGATATGCCTTTTGTTTTGTTTGGGAGGAGTATTGGCCGAGAGAAGGCAGGAGACACTTAATTTTGTTTAGCATTGCTTAGGTTAGACTGCTCCCTTTAATGGATCAGTCGTCCACCAGGCTACCCTCTACAATTAGGGCGATATGGGAGAGGAAGTGTTGCGTGTCTTGGTTAGGGAGACAAGGGAATGGGGTTCAGTTTTTTACTGTTAGGATAGATTTATGTTTGTTCGTTCCAACAGATCTGTACATATTTTCCTTACTAGATAAGCCTTTATGCTATATCTTATACCATTTTTACATTTTCGGTTAAATTACTTCAAATGTAAAACTGAAATTTACTTTACGGAATGTCCGTGGAGTTTGTAAACTATCCAAGCTTAAACAGGTTATTAATAGGTTTAAACAACTTCCTTCATCTATTGTGTTCCTACAAGAAACTCACTTGCTGAAGGATGAGCTACTTAAAGTATGCAGGAGATGGCAAGGGCAAGTAATAGCACCCTGTTTTCCCTCTCATTCTCATGGTGTTATGGTTTTAATTCACAAATCTGTTCTGTTTCAAGTGGATAATATTACTGATACAGCTGATATATTTTGATACAAGGAACTCTTTTGAATGAGCGTATTACTCTGGTTAATGTTTATGGTCCTAATGATGATAATCCCAAATTCTTTGCAAATGTATTTATATTGATAGCCTCCCTTCCTGGTGAAGTCCCAATGTCAGGGACTTTTAATTGCACTCTTGATCCTCATCTAGATCGCTCCTCTGGTTTAGACACCTCCCACTCGTAGAGTAGAACGAGATTACCTTGGAGGAATCAGAACCCGAGTAAAAGGGATTATTCATGTTACTCGTTGAAATGTAAATCATATTCTAGTATAGACTACTTTTATGTTTCTTGCTCATTGATTCCCAATGTAGCAGGAAGGAGATATGATAGTATTGTTCTGAGTGACCTTTCACCTCTGTCATTATTCTAAAGGGATACAAAACTAGTAAAAGGATCCTCTAGATGGCGTTTGCATCCCAGATGGTTACAGGACCCAGACTTCTTACGTTACGTTGGAGTGCATATAGATGTTTATTTTACATTGAACACTGACCAAACTTCAGCAAGTACCAGATGGGAGGCTTTCAAAGCATATATTAGGGGGAAAATGATACGTTTGTCACGCCCTGACCTTAGAGAACTTTTTATGTCTCTATTTTGGTTTGGTCAGGTTGTGATTTGGGTGGGCATTCTATGTTCCTTTTTCTATGTTTTGTATTTCTTTGTTTTGGCCGGGTATGGTTCTCAATCAGGGACAGCTGACTATCGCTGTCTCTGATTGGGAACCATACTTAAACAGCTTTTTCCCACCTATGTTTTGTGGGTAGTTGTTTTCTGTTTAGTGTTCTGCACCTGACAGGACTGTTTTGGTTTTGTTTATTCACTTTGTTATTTTTGTTCTAGTGTTCAGTTTAATAAAATCATGAACACTTACCACACTGCGCTTTGGTCCGATTCTTCCTCATCACACAACGACCGTTACAACATTTTACCAGTTTCAAATCAAATCAATTAAATGGGAAAATGAGAGAGAAGGACAGAAAAATCTGAGAATTGGAGAGGGAAGCTTTTTTGGATAACTCAGAAGAAGTAAACAAGAAATGATTTGCTCTTAAAGCTCAGTATGAAGAACTTTCCACCTCAAAAGCTGCAAACAGCTTAACGAGGCTGAAACCGTCCTATGATCAAGGTGAAAAACCTGGTAAATTGTTGGCCTGGCGGATTAAGAAGTTACATTTAGACAGAGCCATTAACGCAATTCATAATTTACAAGGACAATTATGAATGGATTCTGTAGAAATAAACCAAACGTTTGCTTCCTACTACAACACACTTTACAACTCTGAATCTCCTGAGACATCCTTTTTGGATGGTCTTGATTTTCCCTCTATTTCAGAAGAAACAAGACTGGATCTGGAAAAGGAATTGGATGGTGTTGAAATATCTGATGCTAGGAAAAGGGAGGTAAAGTGACAGGTCCAGATGGGCTCCCAATAGATATAAGATATTTAGGGACAAACCTCTAGGTCCACGTTTGGATATGTATGCCGAATCCTTTCAGAAAGGCTGTTTCCCCCTTCTTTAATCACTCTTATTCTGAAGCCTGATAAATCCCCAAAGTTACAGAGTGATTTCTCCTCTGAACTCCAACAAAAATGTTTGGGCTAAAGCTTTAGCGAAGAGATTGGATAGAGTGCTCCCATATCTAATACACAAAGACCAAAATGGGTTCGTGAAAAATCGTCAAGGTTTTCACAATGTGAGGAGAGTACTAAAAATAGTGCACGTGTGTGAAGGGTCCACTGATACTTCCATTCTCTCACTTGATGCAGAGAAGGCATTCAATAGAGTTGAGTGGTCTTATTTATTTGGAGTGCTTAAAAGATTTGGGTTTGGGAACTACTTCTGTAAATGGATTAAGATGTGATATACCGACCCCACTGAAGAAGTTGTGGTGGATGAATCAGAATTAGTTGGGTAACATAAGTAATTAAGATGTCATATCTGCATAATATTCTTATGTGATATACTTTTTATTAGTATGTATTTCTAACAGACTCTAGTGTTGGCAGTTGCATTTCTTCCCTCAGCTAGGGCTCAGTCATTTGGGGTCCAGAGACGGGAGAGGTCAGGCTTGTCCTGAGGACAGGATGGAACATTGTCTTCATATGTGAAAGTTGCTGTTAAACCATGTGAAAGGATGGCGTGATTAAGGGGGAACCAATTACTTGTCTCCACAAAGTCACTCCCCTCAGTGAGCTTGTCCATGAGTGGGTTCGGGAGGGGATTTACTTGAGATGGGAGTATCTAGAGTTGACAATTGAGTTATGCCTTGGATGAGGTAATGTTTTGGTACTATGAAGTACCAGGAACGAGATTAGAAAACTGTTTTAGAGACCAAACTGAGCGATAATTTATAGCTAATGCTATCTGGCTAAGGGATACTCCTTTCTCAAGTAAAAGGCCCTTTGTGAAGAGTTCCTAAGATCTGTGGTTCATCATGTAAGTTGAGAGGGGTGTATCTTGGCTATAAAAGATCTGTGTATTCTTCTGTAGTCACTCTCAAAATTCATTATAGATAGTGAATTGATCTGAGAGTCAAAGGGCTATTGTATGGTGTGTGGTTTGTAACTCTCCTCATTTGGTAATACAGGAAAATGCCATCACAGTTGCTAGTAACAACTTGATTTCACAACCTTCTATGCTTTTTTGGGGCACGAGACCAGGATGTCTGGCCAGTCCAGGACTCTTAGCTATAGAACCCTTTGCCATTGCAGTAAGGTCTCACCGTCAATTAGTGGAAATAAAACATTGGATTTTGAACATCGAGTGGGCCTGTATGCCGATGATACCCTCTTATTCAAAACAGATTTAAAGAATTCAATCTCTTCCCTTTCCAATATAATGAATAACTTGTAAATTCTGTGGGTTTAAAGTAAAATAAAACCAAATCTTCTATATTTTTCCTCAACAAGCAAGATAGACTGAATACAGTTGTACATCATCCATTTGTGAATACAGAACAAGGGTTCATATATCTTGGTATTAAAAATCACACCAGAAATGAGCTCCTTGAGTTCAAGAAATTCTGAACCCATGGTAACGAGTGTAACAGAATCCATCAACAGATGGACATCATTGCCTATATCTACTATTGGTAGAATAAATATAATTAAGATTAATATTCTGCTCAAATTGCTTTATCTATTTCAATCAATTCCTCTGGCTCCACCACCTTTATTTTCCCCAAAGATCAGAAAGACACTCTCAAATTGTATCTGGAGCAACATAAAACCAAAACTTAAACTTTCTCTTCTTTATTTGCTCAATGACAAAGGGGGACTGCAACTTCCAAACCTACAGTGGTATTACTGGGCTGCACAACTTCGGGCTGCAATGTTTTGGTTCTCCAAGAAACCATGCTTACCCTGGCTGCAGACTGAAATGCTGTCTACAAAAAGCTTAACTTTGGATATTTGAACTCTGCTCCCTTTAAGAAGCTAAAGAAGAATATGACTAATCCCTTTGTTAAAAACACCCTAACTATATGGCTGTATAGCAATATCTGGGTGAATGTGAGGACTTTATTTTTTAAATTTGTCTGTGAATATTTGGTTGTTATGTTTTTGTCTCTTTGGGTTGAGGGGGAGGTGTATGTGTGAAAATAAATATACAATTGTATTTCTGTAATTGTTGAACTAATAAATACACTACTGTTCAAAAGTAAAATGTCCTTGTTTTTTAAAGAAATTCAATTTTTTTGTAGATTAAAATAACATCAAATTGTTCAGAAATACAGTGTAGCCATTGTTAATGTTGTAAATGACTATTGTAGCTGGAAATTGCAGATTTTCTATCTACATAGGCGTACAGAGGCCCATTATCAGCAACCATCACTCCCGTGTAAATGTGTACATGTGTAAAATATATACAGTGGGGAGAACAAGTATTTGATACACTGCCAATTTTGCAGGTGCTCCTACTTACAAAGCATGTCTGTCATTTTTATCATAGGTACACATCAACTGTGAGAGACGGAATCTAAAACAAAAATCCAGAACATTTTTAACTAATTAATTAGCATTTTATTGCATGACATAAGTATTTGATCACCTACCAACCAGTAAGAATTCCAGCTCTCACAGACCTGTTAGTTTTTCTTTAAGAAGCCCTCCTGTTCTCCACTAATTACCTGTATTAACTGCACCTGTTTGAACTCGTTACCTGTATGAAAGACACCTGTCCACACACTCAATCAAACAGACTCCAACCTCTCCACAATGGCCAAGACCAGGGAGCTGTGTAAGGACATCAGGGATAAAATTGTAGACCTGCACAAGGCTGGGATGGGCTACAAGACAATAGGCAAGCAGCTTGGTGAAAAGGCAACAACTGTTGGCGCAATTATTCGAAAATGGAAGAAGTTCAAGATGACGGTCAATCACCCTCGGTCTGGGGCTCCATGCAAGATCTCACCTCGTGGGGCATCAATGATCATGAGGAAGGTGAGGGATCAACCCAGAACTACACGGCAGGACCTGGTCAATGACCTGAAGAGAGCTGGGACCACAGTCTCAAAGAAAACCATTTGTAACACACTATGCCGTCATGGATTAAAATCCTGCAGCACACGCAAGGTCCCCCTGCTCAAGCCAGCGCATGTCCAGGCCCGTCTGAAGTTTGCCAATGACCATCTGGATGATCCAGAGGAGGAATGGGAGAAGGTCATGTGGTCTGATGAGACAAAAATATAGCTTTTTGGTCTAAACTCCACTCGCCGTGTTTGGAGGAAGAAGAAGGATGAATACAACCCAAAGAACACCATCCCAACCGTGAAGCATGGAGTTGGAAACATCATTCATTGGGGCTGATTTTCTGCAAAGGGGACAGGATGACTGCACCGTATTAAGGGGAGGATGGATGGGGCCATGTATCGTGAGATCTTGGCCAACAACCTCCTTCCCTCAGTAAGATCATTGAAGATGGGTGGTGGCTGGGTCTTCCAGCATGACAACGACCCGAAACACACAGCCAGGGCAACTAAGGAGTGGCTCCGTAAGAAGCATCTCAAGGTCCTGGAGTGGCCTAGCCAGTCTCAAGACCTGAACCCAATAGAAAATCTTTGGAGGGAGCTGAAAGTCCGTATTGCCCAGCGACAGCCCCAAAACCTGAAGGATTTGGAGAAGGTCTGTATGGAGAAGTGGGCCAAAATCCCTGCTTCAGTGTGTGCAAACCTGGTCAAGAACTACAGGAAACGTATGATCTCTGTAATTGCAAACAAAGGTTTATGTACCAAATATTAAGTTCTGCTTTTCTGATGTATCAAATACTTATGTCATGCAATAAAATGCAAATGATTTACTTATAAATCATACAATGTGATTTTCTGGATTTTTGTTTTAGATTGGTCAGTGTGTGCAAACCTGGTCAAGAACTACAGGAAACGTATGATCTCTGTAATTGCAAACAAAGTTTTCTGTACCAAATATTAAGTTCTGCTTTTCTGATGTATCAAATACTTATGTCATGCAATAAAATGCAAATTAACTACTTATAAATCATACAATGTGATTTTCTGGATTTTTGTTTTAGATTCCGTCTCTCACAGTTGAAGTCTACCTACGATAAAAATTACAGACCTCGACATGCTTTGTAAGTAGGAAAACCTGAAAAACCGGCAGTGTATCAAATACTTGTTCTCCCCACTGTATATATAAACACACATTTCAAATGGCCTTTGAATGTAGTATGATACAGTAAATTACCACACAGTACACTGCTTTCACATGAGGCAATTCACTTACACTATCCATTAACATTGACTGAACATCAGATTTCCATCATTTTTATCCAATCGGTGATGAAAGGGTTGATCAATTGAAGACATCTTTCACAATGTCATCAAATGAAATAAATGAAAGAAACAATGTTTTGCAGGCCCTAGTTTGCATCAATCCTGTTTGAGCATTTGGCCATAGATTCTCATCAAAATCACAGTAAACATTCTCATTGTTCATACACCTGGGAAAAACCTTTTGGCATGGAAAATCCAAGCCTAACATAGATCTGGACTGAAATCCTTTTATGCCTCATCCATGACCTGAAGGAGGGTGGTACGTTCACGGGGATTGCAATCATACATCTTCCACCTTTATTGTAATCATGTATTGTATTTTACAGTATTGTATTGTAATTATGTACACTGCTCAAAAAAATAAAGGGACCACTAAAATAACACATCCTAGATCTGAATGAATGAAATATTCTTATTAAATACTTTTTTCTTTACATAGTTGAATGTGCTGATAACAAAATCACACAAAAAACATCAATGGAAATCAAATTTATCAACCCATGGAGGTCTGGATTTGGAGTCACACTCAAAATTAAAGTGGAAAACCACACTACAGGCTGATCCAATGTAATGTACTTAAAACAAGTCAAAATGAGGCTCAGTAGTGTGTGTGGCCTCCACGTGCCTGTATGACCTCCCTACAACGCCTGGGCATGCTCTGATGAGGTGGCGGATGGTCTCCTGAGGGATCTCCTCCCAGACCTGGACTAAAGCATCCGCCAACTCCTGGACAGTCTGTGGTGCAACGTGGCGTTGGTGGATGGAGCGAGACATGATGTCCCAGATGTGCTCAATTGGATTCAGGTCTGGGGAACGGGCAGGCCAGTTCATAGCATCAATGCCTTCCTCTTGCAGGAACTGCTGACACACTCCAGCCACATTGGCTTGCATTAAGAGGAACCCAGGGCCAACCGCACCAGCTTATGGTGTCACAAGGGGTCTGTGGATCTCATCTCGGTACCTAATGGCAGTCAGGCTACCTCTGGCGAGCACATGGAGGTGCTCGCCAAAAAATGCCACCCCACACCATGACTGACCCACCGCCAAACCGGTCATGCTGGAGGATGTTGCAGGCAGCAGAACGTACTCCACGGCATCTCTAGACTGTCACGTCTGTCACATGTGCTCAGTGTGAACCTGCTTTCATCTGTGAATAGCACATGGCGCCAGTGGCGAACTTGCCAATCTTGGTGTTCTCTGGCAAATGCCAAACGTCCTGCACGGTGTTGGGCTGTAAGCACAACCCCCACCTGTGGATGTCGGGCCCTCATACCACCCTCATGGAGTCTGTTTCTGACCGTTTGAGCAGACACATGCACATTTGTGGCCTGCTGGAGGTCATTTTGCAGGGCTCTGGCAGTGCTCCTCCTGCTCCTCCTTGCACAAAGGCGGAGGTAGCGGTCCTGCTGCTGGGTTGTTGCCCTCCTACGGCCTCCTGCACGTCTCCTGATGTACTGGCCTGTCTCCTGGTAGCGCCTCCATGCTCTGGACACTACGCTGACAGACACAGCAAACCTTCTTGCCACAGCTCGCATTGATGTCCCATCCTGGATGAGCTGCACTACCTGAGCCACTTGTGTGGGTTGTAGACTCCGTCTCATACTACCACTAGAGTGAAAGCACCGCCAGCATTCAAAAGTGACCAAAACATGAGCCAGGAAGCATAGGAACTGAGAAGTGGTCTGTGGTCACCACCACCTGCAGAACCACTCCTTTATTGGGGGTATCTTGCTAATTGCCTATAATTTCCACCTGTTGTCTATTCCATTTGCACAACAGCATGTGAAATTTATTGTCAATCAGTGTTGCTTCCTAAGTGGACAGTTTGATTTCACAGAAGTGTGATTGACTTGGAGTTACATTGTGTTGTTTAAGTGTTCCCTTTATTTTTTTGAGCAGTGTATTTTTTAAATTGTTATTATTATTATATATAACCTTTATTTAACTAGGCAAATCAGTTAAGAACACATTCTTATTTACAATGACGGCCTAGATATTTTTGTTTTAAGCCTTTCCCAAACCTTAACCCCTACCTTAACCATTTAGAGTTAATGCCTAGCCTTAAGAATTGAGTTAATGCCTAAACTTAACCCTAACCTTAAAGATTCATAGTTAATGACTAACCTTAACTTTAAACACTTTGAAATGTTACATTTGGAACAATTTCAAAATGTGACATTTAAGAATCATGGAGGAACGTCTAATTCCGATGTGAGACTGTGAGAGCAGGTTGAAAAAAAAATGCTATCAAATCCCCATCCCCCACCAGTACAGGCCTTCGTTTCTATGGCTGTGTGATCTAGTTCATTCAGGTTTCACTGTCCACTGTTCACTCACACTCACATAGATGTGAGCTTCTCTCAATGCCAACTGCTGAATACACACAAGCACACGCCCATGCACACACACACAGTCTTGTACAGCTAACCTTGTGGTGACACACAACTCAGTCCCATTCAAAATCTTATTCTCCCTAACCCCTAACCCTAATCTAACCCTAACCCGTACTCTTACCCTTAACCTAACCCTAACCTAACCCTAACCCTAAACCTAAAACTGAACCTAGCTCCTAACACTAACCCTTAACTTAATTCTAACCCTAACACTAATTCTTAACCCTAAACCCCCTAGAAATAGCATTTGACCTCATGGGAGCGCACACACACACACACACACACACACACTCTCTCTCTCTCTCTCTCTCTCTCTCTCTCTCTCTCTCCTAACAATCCCGTAGACTGTGCGTCCCGCAATTTCCTATATTATGTTCTATGTGACACAGTATCTGACCCTATCAGTCTAGAGAACATCTTTAGCCCAGAGTGAAGACACATCTCTCCCCTCAGCTTGTTCTAGCAGGTTAGGAGCTCTGGGATACTCCAGGTCACGTTTTAAAGCTGGCACAAATCTCCTCAGGTCTCCCCAGCAGTATCTGCTGTGTGTTGAGCGCTCTAGTGGAATAACCACTGTCCTAGTCCACACTGATGTTGGAAAGAGGCTGAAGTCTGCAAAGTCTGCAGCTTTACGTTAGACAGTAAAGCACTGCACCGCTTTCATTTACAGAGCAAGTCTGTTCACACCATCCGTCTACTGTTTACTGCTACAACAATGCTCTCTCGCGTTCTCTCTCTCTCCAGAGACTTATGCAGCAGGATTTCTCTAACACAAACAGCTGGAGCTACACTACAGCGACTGAGACTAGAGAAAAACTGAGGAAAGAGTCAGAGAGAAAGAGAGGAGATAGATTTAATTCTGAGAGCAAAATGTTTATAATAGTTTAAAAAAAACATGCATAACGTGACGTAGTTGGGAGAGTCTTTATTATTCTAGATTAATTAAAAGTAAGGGGAAAAGGAGTTTTCATTCAGAGGTTCAGAAATGAATTACGCTCTCTGCCATATCTGGCTAACGTGCTGGCCGCAGGGGTTTGTGGGTATTACAGGGAGGGGGAAAGACAATTCCCTTTAATCCAATGAAGGGGGAAGAGAGGGAATACATAATCTGATACTGTGGCATGAGAGAATGAGGGTGAGTGGGTGAGAGAGAACGAGAGAGAGACAGTCCACTTGACTGGCTGTTGATTAGCTGATGTCAACACACTATGGGGCAGGTAACATTTAGACAGGATAACACAGTTTTCTGCAACATATGCTCAGATAATCTTCACAGAAAATACTCCTCTCCTCTCTACTGTCCTTGCTGTAGATGGGTGATTTGGAGATCCCATAGGTTCTCTCTCCCTCCTTTCCCCTCATGCTCTCTATTTCTGTTAATCTTTTTCATCATCTTTCTCTTCCACCCTCACTAGAATCTTTAGGGCTGCAATGTAAAGTGGTGTATGTAATTTGCATTAGGCACAGTGAGTGTGTGATGTGTGTTCAGTCCAATCAGGAGTGTTTGGGGTGATGATGATGACCTAATACATCTGTGTCCCAGGGAGAATGAGCGTGTGTCGGGAGAAGGAACATTCATGTCAGAAACAACACACACACACAAACACACACACACACACACACACACACACACACACACACACACACACACACACACACACACACACACACACACACACACACACACCAGCACTATGGGCTATATCTGTTCTCTCTGTGGTCTTTCTCTCCTGGGATAGAGATTCAGAGTGGACAGCAGACAGAGAAGAAGAGATAGAAGAGAGAGAAGAAAGGAAAGAGGCACCATAATAGGACAGGAAAGGAGATAAGAGAGGAGTGATAGAGGAGACAAAAGAAGGAATAGCAGGGGAGAGGAGAGGTGATAGAGAAAAGAAGAGAGGCAGTGGTGGAGAAAGAAAAGGAGGGATAGACAAGATAAGAGAGGAGACAGACGGGGACTGACAAGATGAAAGAAGAGACAGCAGAAAAGGAATAGCAGAGAAAGAAAGGTGTGAGAGAAGAGGATGAGCTAAAGGAAGGGAAACGAGGGCTAGAAGGAAGGAAAGAAAAAAGAACAGGCAGGGAAGAAGCTTGTGAAGTGTTTATGAGTGGGAAGCACTGTTATCAAATGTGAAGGGAGATGGGAGGGGGAGAGAGAGAGCAGGAGAAAGAGAGGGAGAAATAGAATGAGAGAGAGAGAGAGAGAGAGAGAGAGAGAGAGAGAGAGTGAAGGTTGTTCTCTGGCATGTAACTGTTACAGTAAGCTCTCAGCTCAATAGTGCCCTGAAGGCACAACACCTCTCCTCGCTCTGCTAACACACACACACACACACACACACGCACATGCACCCATAAAAGAGCAGAGGAGAGGGAATATCACACATCTATGACAACTATTTGAACAGGAGGTTGCCTGTGTGTGTGTGTGTGTGTTCGTGTGTTATTGTGTGTGCGTGTGTGTTGACTGATCTGTTTGCCTCAGATGGGGGACGGTAGGTGGGAGTTGAATGATGGCTTAGAAAAGTGTGTGGGTTGGGGGTGTCTGCGATTTCATGGCAGCAAAAAACAAACATCTCAAGCTGTCATTTTGTGCAAATGTCTGAGTGTGTATAAGTGAGTGTATATATGTGTGTGTGTGTGTGCATCCGTGCATGCGTGTGTGTGTTCAGCAGTTGGCATTGAGAGAAGCTCACATCTACAGGATTACTTCGACAATTGGCCATAGTGTCAGCTTCATTACCATAGCAACAGCATAGCTACAGAGAGGGCTCTGTTTTAGCCTCATCCTCCTCACCTTGATCATCACCAGTGTACCACATGTCTATCTATTCTGAACTGTAATATACAGGTAACTGCCAACATAAAGGAAACACCAACTTAAATTGTCTGGCGACTCGTGGGCCACCACGAACCGCCAGAACAGCTTCAATGCGCCTGGGCATAGATTCTACAAGTGTCTGGAAGGATGATGACACCCTTCTTCCATGAGAAACTCCATCATTTGGTGTTTTGTTGATGGTGGTAGAAAACACTATCTTGGGCACCCCTCTAGAATCTAAATTGAGTTGAGATCTGGTGACTGAGACACACACACACAAACAAACACACACACCCGTTAAACCCGTTGAGACCCCTCTTTCAAAGTTAAAGAGATCTCTTCCCCTAGCCATGGTAACCAAAATAAAAGGAGGTAGGGAGAGAGAGGGAAGGGAGGAGAGGGTTGATCAACTTCAGGGATGTTAGCAGATCAGATAGACTCCCCCCATCGCTCTCACTTTCTCTCCAGCCCTCCCTAACTTTCAGACTTATCTTTCCCACCTCCACTCCTCTCCTGCTCACTGGAGGCTGTGGCTGCCTCTCTGCCTCTCCCCTCTCTCTCCTTCTCACCCTCTCTCCTCTATCTCTCCTTTTCACCCTCTCTCCCTCATCTCCCCTCTCTCTCCTTCTCACCCTCTCTCCTCTATCTCTCCTTCTCACCCTCTCTCCCTCATCTCCCATATCTCTCCTTCTCACCCTCTCTCCTTCTCACCCTCTCTCCTATATCTCTCCTTCTCACCCTCTCTCCCTCATCTCCCCTCTCTCTCCTTCTCACCCTCTCTCCTCTATCTCTCCTTCTCACCCTCTCTCCCTCATCTCCCATATCTCTCCTTCTCACCCTCTCTCCCTCTCTCCCCTATCTCTCCTTCTCACCCTCTCTCCTTCTCACCTTCTCTCCCCTATCTCTCCTTCTCACCCTCTCTCCCCTCTCTCCTTTTCACCCTCTCTCCCCTATCTCTCCTTCTCTCCCTCTCTCCTCCCCTCTCTCTCCTTCTCTCCCCTATCTCCCCTATCTCTCCTTCTCACCCTCTCTCCTCTATCTCCCCTTCTCACCCTCTCTCCCCTATCTCTCCTTCTCACCCTCTCTCCTCTATCTCCCCTTCTCACCCTCTATCTCCCCTTCTCACCCTCTCTCCCCTATCTCTCCTTCTCACCCTCTATCTCCCCTTCTCACCCTCTCTCCCTCTGACAGTCATGATCTGAGCCCTTAGATTTGCAGCTTGAGAAATGATGATGTTGAATTTCAAAGAGAATCCTCTTCTGCTGATTCATACTGTCCCATGCCACCAGCAACTCATCTCTACCTCTCTGCCTCCATCCCTCGCTCTATCCCTCTCTCTCCACCTCACTCCCTCTCACTACTGCTATCTTTCTCTATTTTCTCTCCACCTCTCCCCACTTCAGTCTGCCTATCAGTCACCATATGCCCAAACCTCCCACTTTGCTCTGTCTCTGACTCTGTCTCCAGGTCTTTCTAAAGCTGTAGTGGCAGAGCTGTTTGTTGATGTGTTTTGATGTCCCCTATTGGTCATGGTTAGCATTGGAATAAGCACCTGTCTGTCTTTCTTTCCTACCGCAGTGTATTTATTCCTCTGTCTTTGTGCCCCACCTGCCACTCAACCCAATCCTATTTTCCCCTCTTTCTTCTCTCCAGTCTTAAGTGACACTCTCCTGCTATAGAATACTATTATCACACACACACACGCACGCGCACACACGCGCACACACACGCACGCACGCACGCACACACACACACACACACACACACACACACACACACACACACACACACACACACACACACACACACACACAATTCATTATTACTTCCATAGGAGTCTCTATTATAAAATGGTGAGTCACTAGTAGATATGATAGAATATGGGGTTGGATTAACTTGAGCTGTGATTCGTCTCACCTGCTCTGTGCTGTCATATCAATTACATACAGCTAATAAATGGCAATGGTAACTAGCAAGCATGACCGTACATGTAAATTAAGGTGAATTGTTCTTACACGTTTCATGTTGCTATGCTTGCATCCTTCTCCCCTCTCTCTCTCTGTTGTACTGTCTTTCTTCCCCTTTCATCTCTCCCTCCCCTCAAAAATACCCATCATGTTGAGAATTCCTCTTTACCTCTCTCTTTTTAACTCCCTCCCTCTCTCACTCCACCCCTCTCCTCCCATTCTCCCAGGTCTACATTATTGACCTGGGAAGCTGATAATCAGTAGATAGTCTACAGTACTGACCTGTGAAGCTGATGTTGAGGAGGTAGTTTCAGTACTGACCAGTGAAGCTGAGGATCAGTAGGTAGTTTCAGTACTGACCAGTGAAGCTGAGGATCAGTATGTAGTTTCAGGCAGTACTGACCAGTGAAGCTGAGGATCAGTAGGTAGTTTCAGTACTGACCAGTGACGCTGAGGATCAGTATGTAGTTTCACACAGTACTGACCAGTGAAGCTGAGGTTCAGTATGTAGTTTCAGGCAGTACTGACCTATGAACCTGAGTATCAGTATGTAGTTTGTACTGACCTGTGAACCTGAGGATCAGCATGTAGTTTCAGGCAGTACTGACCAGTGAACCTGAGGATCAGTATGTAGTTTCAGGCAGTACTGACCAGTGAACCTGAGGATCAGTATGTAGTTTCAGGCAGTACTGACCAGTGAACCTGAGGATCAGTAGGTAGTTTCAGACCTGTGAAGCTGATGATCATTAGGTAGTTTTAGACAGTACTGACCTGTGAAGCTGATGATCATTAGGTAGTTTCAGTACTGACCTGTGAAGCTGATGATCATTAGGTAGTTTCAGTACTGAACTGTGAAGCTGATGATCATTAGGTAGTTTCAGTACTGACCTGTGAAGCTGATGATCATTAGGTAGTTTCAGTACTGAACTGTGAAGCTGATGATCATTAGGTAGTTTCAGTACTGACCTGTGAAGCTGATGATCATTAGGTAGTTTCAGACAGTACAGACCTGTGAAGCTGATGATCATTAGGTAGTTTTAGACAGTACTGACCTGTGAAGCTGATGATCATTAGGTAGTTTCAGTACTGACCTGTGAAGCTGATGATCATTAGGTAGTTTCAGTACTGAACTGTGAAGCTGATGATCATTAGGTAGTTTCAGTACTGACCTGTGAAGCTGATGATCATTAGGTAGTTTCAGACAGTACAGACCTGTGAAGCTGATGATCATTAGGTAGTTTCAGACAGTACTGACCTGTGAAGCTGTTGATCATTAGGTAGTTTCAGACAGTACTGACCTGTGAAGATGATAATCATTAGGTCGTTTCAGACAGTACTGACCTGTGATGCTGATTATCATTAGGTAGTTTCAGTACTGAACTGTGAAGCTGATGATCATTAGGTAGTTTCAGGCAGTACTGACCTGTGAAGCTGATGTTGAGGAGGTAGTCTCTGTAGAGCTTGCGTCCATCCAGAGCCTTCATGCTGTCACAGAGCTTGGTGGTGTTGGAACACAATGTTCTCTGCATCTTATGGAGGGCGTGGGCCATGGCGTATACCGCATTCACCACAAACATGATCTTGGACTCCGGCTCAAAGTTACTATTATCCACCGACACACCCTTCTCACAGGGAGGGAGGGAGAGAGACACCATCCCCCCTGACCCTACTCCTCCTACCCCACCTCCTCCTCCGCCAAGTGAGCACTGGAACTTCTGCTCCCAGAATTCCCGGTACCAGGGGTTGCGGCGGTTGTTGATTGGATCCAGAGACAGGAAGTAGCGGTTGAAAGCCGGCACGGGATTGGCCGCCAGTTCCAGGGTAATGGCCCCGTCGGCCGTGGCCTCGTTGCCCTTGACAATGCTTTCCTGTGCCCCCCAGCCATCACTGGCCACCCAGATGAAGGTGGTGTTGAGTCGTGCGGCGGCAGAGAGGAGTTCTCGAGCGTCATCACTCCTCAGGAAGAGAACTGCCACGCGGGCATTGGGCTTCTGGAGGAGTTGCCTGATCACTGCCTCATATGACTTCTTAGCGTTAGAGCGCCCCACCTGGACAGGAGGTAATGTGTTATTTAAACTGGAACCAGAGGGAGTAAACACAATTTAGGAAGAGGTCTACTACATAGAATAGCAGGCTAAAATAAATAGTATCACGCTGTAGGGTTAACCCTAAACCCAAATCTTGTTGTTTCTGTCTGACCAACCCCTCATGTTCTCCATGCCTGTTCTTCTATATTCTAACCTAGGTCTACTCCTATCTCCTTCACTGTCAATCGACCTATATAATCTCCTGACAACCCTATCTCCTTCACTGTCAAACAACCTATATAATCCCCTGACGACCCTATCTCCTTCACTGTCAATCTACCTATGTAATCCCCTGACAACCCTATCTCCTTCACTGTCAATCTACCTATGTAATCCCCTGACAACCCTATCTCCTTCACTGTCAATCTACCTATATAATCTCCTGACAACCCTATCTCCTTCACTGTCAATCTACCTATGTAATCCCCTGACAACCCTATCTCCTTCACTGTCAATCTACCTATGTAATCCCCTGACAACCGTATCTCCTTCACTGTCAATCTACCTGCCTGTTCTTCTATATTCTAACCTAGGTCTACTCCTATCTCCTTCACTGTCAATCTACCTATGTAATCCCCTGACAACCCTATCTCCTTCACTGTCGATCTACCTATATAATCTCCTGACAACCCTATCTCCTTCACTGTCAATCTACCTATGTAATCCCCTGACAACCGTATCTCCTTCACTGTCAATCTACCTATGTAATCCACTGACAACCCTATCTCCTTCACTGTTAATCTACCCATATAATATCCTGACAACCCTATCTCCTTCACTGTCAATCTACCTATGTAATCCACTGACAACCCTATCTCCTTCACTGTCAATCTACCTATATAATCTCCTGACAACCCTATCTCCTTCACTGTCAATCAACCTATATAATCTCCTGACAACCCTATCTCCTTCACTGTCAATCTACATATATAATCTCGTGACAATCCTATCTCCTTCACTGTCAATCTACCTACAGTATATCATCTCCAGACAACCCTATCTAAACTCCTATTTCTTCCTACCTTCTCAGAGGTAGCGATGCAGATGTTCCTCATACGTGCTTCCTGTTCGAAAGCCTCTATGCCCGTCTCTCCGTAGTCTCCCTCTGATGCCACCGTGGACACGTAGGTCCAGTTGAACAGCCGCAGGATCTCTGCCATGGCTTTGGCCTGGTAGAAGTCAGGGGGCACCGTGCGGGCAAAGTAGTCATAGCGCGTCTTGTCACTGAGCTTGGCACTGGTGGAGGCATAGCTGATCTGAGGGATCTGGAAGAGGCGCAGTAGGTTGGCCACCTGGGAGAGAGAGGCAGAAAGATGTGAGAAACAGACACACACACATATGATGATGCACACACACACTTGCATAAACACACACACACAGTCAATAAAGAGCAAATGCATCCATTAGTGTTGGACATCAGGGCTGGGGTCCATATATATATTCCCTTCCTTATGGTCACGTTCTCCTGATTTTACACATACGCACACACACACGCACGCACACGCACACACACACGCACGCACGCACGCACACACGCACACACACACAGTACAGCTGTGTTGGTTTAGCTCATGTTTAATCCAGTTAGGGCATGGTTCTGTGGCTCGTCTATATTTCATTTAATTCACAGCACAACTCTGTGAAGTTTTGAAAACATGTCAGCACCTCATTAGATTAATAATCCAGGAGATTAAAACACACTTGCACGCACACACAGCCACATGCACAAACACACGCACTGTACAGATGGATATACTGACGTGTTTCTCTATCTAATAATATTATTATGATACTATGATGTAAACATGGGAAATACATTCCAGTAATGTGTGCAGGTGTGTGGACTGAGAGCGTGTGTAGCGACAGCATGTTACGTGGGTCAGATGTTGTTACTTCACAAATGGCTGCTAGGCGTCAGTGTTTACCTCTATGGTTGTATAGGAAAACACACTCTCTCTCACACGCACGCACGCACGCACGCACGCACGCACGCACGCACACACACACACACACACACACACACACACACACACACACACACACACACACACACACACACACACACACACACACACACACACACACACACACAGACTGCTCTGAGGCCTAACAACAACAATAACTGTCAGCCCAGAGAAAACAAGGACTAATTGTGTGTGATGAAAAAAAAAACGATGGATGGATAACAATGAGAGAGGAGGAGAGTGGGCTGAGGTCAGAATACACTGGGCTCTCCCCAGTGGCCCAATGCAGACATTTTTATCTAAATATCAAATCATTTCTGGGTAACAATTAAGTACTTTCCTGTGATTGTTTTCAATTAAAATGTATCATCTTAGCAAGCGACTGTCTGGGAATGGTCTGAGTGGGGAGGGAAAAACTGAAAACTATCTGTTTTCAAACTAGAGGTTTGGAGCTGTCTTTCTTATTGATGTTACCAGGCAGGCCAAAACTCCATCCCACCAAAACAGGCTGAAATTTCAGGCAGTCTTTTCAAACAGCCCTTACTAAAAGGGTATTATCATAATTCTCACAATTTCTCAGTATTATTCCAACATCATTGTGGAAATGTATATAAAACATAGGAAATCATTTTTTAGACTGCACTGGGCCTTTAATACAAAGAGTGAGATGGGGAGGAAGAGATGGGGTAGGAGAGAGAGCAAGACAAAAGAGAGATTGAGGAAAAACAGAGGGAGAGTTGGAGGGAGAGATAAATTGAGAGATTAGGGATTTGGGTCTAATGGAGGAGAGGAAGGGAGGAGAGGAGAGGAAAGGAAAGAAGAGGATACTTTGTACAGTCACACACAGCAAATTGGCCAGTGTTGAAATTAACACTCAGTGGTGTAAAACAATCCCCAGTGTTGGTTTTAATAACCAGAGTTATTGTTTTACACTTTGGAGAGTCAAACGGTCCCATCAAAACCTCGCTAATCATTATCATATTTCCTAGCATGCTCTATTGCAGGTGTATTTGTATAGGATTGTTTTGAATATCTGTGTTTTTGCATGCACATTGATTGAGTGATTAATCGTATGTTACACAAAGATAAAGAACATACAGTTTTCAAAACTAATCCAATCAAGTTAGTTATTTTTACTGCACCCATTACTGAAATGGTTATTCCAGTTTAAATGGTTTAGCTAGTCTTCATACATTCTTATTTAACCCTGATAGTCACTCTGAATGGAGGTTGTGGGTTAATAAAAATGGCAACTGTTGGTTATTCTAACTCTGTCTGGATTCCATTAGGAGTTACACTTTACTTTGCAAGGCAGTATAATGTGATTTACAGGCCTGCTGTGACCTGTAAACCAGGAGTTTCTTAACACCACTGTGTTAGGCTAAAACTAAACCATCAAAGTAAGGCCTTATAATACGATATTTGTATAAAAGTTTAGTTTTTACGATAGCGTTCACCCAGGTACTCACTTGGTGAAAGCCACAGGCCTTTAAAATGAAAAAATTCAATAACCATGTCTCTGTCACTAACATATACTGTCATGGGTGGTAACTCTACAACTCACTCAAAAAGAGAGACACAGTGGGGAATATGCTAATTAGGGTTTACACCATACAGTGTTAAAACAACACCCAACAATGACTTACAGATGTTATTTACTTACATTAAGAAAATGTAACAGTGTCAGCACTAAGCAAAGTGGGACCAGTTTACTATAAATCCAGTGTTATTTTTTGCTATGTAGGTGGTGCGTATTACTCTACAATAGAGCCATGCAAACACCACAATCAAGTTTAACACTTTAAGAGTTGAAAGTCTGCAACATAGTTCAATTTTTAAGAGTTAAATGTACACCATTGATTTTGCTGTGCAGAGGAGAAGAAGAGGAGGATTTATGCTGAACTATGCAAATCACCTTACTCTGTCACAATACCATATAGCTGGATGTGTGTGAATGGATTTGTTTGTGTGTGTGTGTGTGTGTGTGTGTGTGTGTGTGTGTGTGTGTGTGTGTGTGTGTGTGTGTGTGTGTGTGTGTGTGTGTGTGTGTGTGTGTGTGTGTGTGTGTGTGTGTGTGTGTGTGTGTGTGTGTGTGTGTGTGTGTGCGTGCATGTGTGGTACTTGTGTCTGTTCTTTTAAAGCTGTTCTTTAATTATTTGTTACTGTAATATCTCTTACTTTTTTCAGGTATTTTCTTAAAAATGCATTGTTGGTTAAGTGCTTGTAAGTAAGCATTTCACTGTAAGGTCTACCTACACCTGTTGTATTCGGTGCATGTGACAAATACAATTTGATTTGATTTGTTCAGCCAGGTCACTCGAGATCCAAGGTGATATGCAACGATTGTCCAGGATGTCGGGTGATGCCTTCAAAATCCGCCACTAGGGGCAACGATGAGTACTACAACAATTCCCTATCCCAAACATGAACCCTTACCTTAACTATTCAGAATTAAAGCCTAAACTTAGCCGTCCAATTGTTTCTGTTTTAACACTATTCCAAACCTTAACCTTTACCTTAACTTCGGAATGAATGCCTAAAATTAACCCCATGATCAAACGTTGAATACTGAAGTCAAAACGTGTCAAACTATGAGATCTTGTTGGTGTGTTACCTGTATAGACACGCTGCTATAGGATCCTCCTATAACTCCAGCGATTGCCAGGGGACTGTCGTCCTGTAGCGCGTAGGATCCATCAGGACAGATAAACTCTGTATCGTCCACCTTGGTCAGAGACGCACGTACAAACTCCAGCGCCTGGGGAGTACACACACACACACCCAGTCTTGTATAACTAACCTTGTGGGGAAACAATTCAGTCCCATTCAAAATCCTATTTTCCCTAACCTAACCCTAAACCTAATTCTAACACTAACACTAATTCTAACCTCAACTCTAAAACCCCCTAGAAATACCATTTGACCTTGTGGGGACTAACAAAATGTCCCCAGTTGGTCAAATTTGTGTTTGTTTACTATTTTTGTGGGTACTTCTGGCCACAACAAGTATAGTTAAACAAGTCCATGCACACACACACACACACACACACCCATGTACATACACTCAATAAAAACTTACTGAAAATGTAAATATAATATTTTCAAATATTTTGAAAGAAAAGGTTTTACTTTTGTGATGTCAAGGTCAAGCTCATTATGCTCAGATAGAAAAAGCAGGAAGCAATAAAAAGTGTGTGTGGTTGTTTGTGCGTATGTGTGTGGGTGTGTATGTGTGTGGTTGCGTGTGGTTGTGTGTGGTTGTGTGTGTGTGTGGGTGTGTATGTGTGTGGGTGCGTATGTGTGTGGGTGCGTATGTGTGTGAGTGCTCACCAACCTGTTCCAGTGCGTATGTATCTCTAGAACAGGTGTCCAGTATGTGAACTCCCAGACTGACTCCAGGCAGTAGAGTAGGATCAGAGTTGATCCTGTCTATAGCAAACAGCATGGCCTCCAACCTCTGGATCCCCCTGTCCTCGTTCACCCTCCCACACTCCTCTATCCCTCCCCCCTTCTCATGGACTGGGAACAGCCCCCCCAGAACCAGGTCACCCTCGATCCGGATCTCGCGACGGGGGTGAGGGGGGTCCACCCCGAGAGACACCAGCACACATCGACACAAAACAGCTAAGAGGACTGTGGTGATACGGGATAACATGGTGGAGAGGGGAGGAGAGGAAAGGTCAGGAGAGGACAAGAGATGAGAGGAAGGAAGGGAGGGAGGGAGGGAGGGGAGAGGGGGAGTAAGGTTAAGGATTAGGAGGAGTGAGGGGCTAGAGGCTAAGAGTATGGGTCAGGGGTGAGGGTTTAAAGCTAAGGGGTCAAGGGTCAAGGTAAGGGAGTTTTGAGGTGCGGTCGCAGTAACTGCTGGAACTGTTTGTAGTCCATCTAATGGTCAAGTAGAGTTCCACTGGACCATACATGGAAGAGCACAGAGTCTGGACATCAGACCTTCTAAAGGAGAGAAGAGAGGGGGGGGGGTGACAGAATAGCAAGAGATCAGGCTAAACAACTAAAGAAGCCCAATGTATCTACAGTACAGGTGACAAACTCAATGTTTTCTGCTGGTCTCAAAGATGTGAGAGTTTTGGGAGAGTTTTGGGGTATTGTTAACAAGAGCTGACAGTAATGTTTACTTCACAAACAGTCAGACCATGACTAAATGGATTTGGAGAATGTTGCCCCCCCCTCTCTCACTCTCCACTTCTCTCCCTTTATCTCGCCCTATTTCTGCCTCCTTCTCTTGCCCTCTTTCCCCAATCTCTCTCTACTGCAGCAAACTCTGTTACTCTTCCTACTGCGCAATACCGTGTGTGCATGTGAGTATGTGTGTGTGTGTGTATGCCTGTGGCTGTATCAGGATAAGTCTGTTCAGATGGCATGCTGATATAAAAGCCCAGTGTTCTGATGCCACCGCTGTGTGTGTGTGTGTGTGTGTGTGTGTGTGTGTGTGTGTGTGTGTGTGTGTGTGTGTGTGTGTGTGTGTGTGTGTGCGTGTGAGTCTGTGTGTGTGCGTGCGTGTGTGCGACCGAGCTGATACTATCTCCTCAACTAAAGCTCCCTCTGTCTCCCTAAGCCCAGACTATCTACCAAGCAGCATAACTAGTACCACTGTTTCTTCACAACCAACAACCTAATGCCTTACAACACATATGTCCCTTCAACACACCAGAGCTAGAGAGAAAGAGAGATAAGTGTTAACTATGTATGATCTGAGTACTGTCTTCAAAATCAGTCTGAACCCAAGAGAGAGAGAATGTGTATGTGTGACATAAATGCATGCATGAGTGTGCATGTGCATGAGTGCGTGTGTGAGTGTGCATGCGAGCATGAATGCATGTATGTGAGTGTGTGTCAGCAGGTAGGAGGATAAAAGCGTCTCTGAGACGGAGTCAACTCTAAGCTCTGATACTGCAAGGGGCTGTTTCTGCGTATACACTCTAATCTGAATCCAACACTGCTAGGTATAAAACACACTACTATCAATGTACTCCTTTTGTACTTTAGGTTCAGGTAGTCCCAAACAGTACACTCTAAAGAATGCTGGGTTAAAAACAACAAAATGTGGGTTATTTGGTAAACCAGTGCTGGGTAGATATTGGACAGAAAGACAGATACATGTCCCACTTCTCTTCAATGGCTGCGTGAAGTTGCTGGATATTGGCGGAACTGGAATACGTTGTCATGCACATCGATCTAGAGCATCCCAGGCATGCTCAATGACATGTCTGGTAAGTACAGTATTCAGGCCATAAAAGAACTGGGAAATGTACAGTTCCTTGCGACATGGGGCCTTGCATTATCATGCCGAAACAAGGGGTAAATTGCCATCGATAAAATGCAATTGTGTTTGCTGTCCGTAGCTTATGCCTGTCCATACCACAATCCCAATGCCACCAGGGACACTCTGTTCACAATGTTGACATCAGCAAATAACCCGCCCACACAACGCCATATACGTGGTCTGCGGTTGTGAGGCTGGTTGGACATACTGCCAAATTCTCTAAAACGCCGTAGGAGGTTCTGCTAAAGGTTCTGCTTCTGCTAAAGAAATGAACATTAAATTATCTGGCAACAGCTCTGGTGGACATTCCGACAGTCAGCATGCAAATTGCACGCTTCCTCAAAACTTGCGACATCTGTGGCATTGTGTTGTGTGACAAAAACTGCACATTTCAGAGTAGCCTTTTATTGTCCCCAGCACAAGGTGCACCTGTGTAATGATCATATTGTTTAATCAGCTTCTTGCTATGGCACCATCCCTACAGTGAAGCATGGTGGTGGCAGCATCATGCTCTGGGGATGTTTTTCAGAGACAGGGACAGGCAGACGAGTCAGGATCGAGGGAAAGAGGAACAGAGCAAAGTACAGAGTTATCCTTGATGAAAACCTGCTACAGAGCGCTTAGGACCTCAGACTCAGACTGGGAGAAATGCGAATTTACAGGGATGTAAACAAATTAGTGCCCCAAATCTTTTAAGAAATAATCTTTTTGTGAGTATAAAACTTTTCTGGATTTTTTTATTTCAGCTCATGAAGCATGGGATCAACACTTTACATGTTGCATTAATACACTATATATACAAAAGTACAGTGCATTCGGAAAGTATTTATACCTCTTAAATGTTTCCACATTTTGTTACGTTACAGCCTTAAAAATAATTCCCCACATCAATCTACACAAACACCATATACAGACAAAGAATACACATGCTTTTAGACATTTTTGCAAATGTATAAAAAAAATAAAAAAATCACATGTACATAAGTATTCAGACCCTTTACTCAGTCCCTTGTTGAAGCACCTTGGGCAGCAATTACAGCCTCGAGTCTTCTTGGGTATGATGCTATAAGCTTGGCACACCTGTATTTGGGGAGTTTCTCCCATTCTTCTCTGAAGATCCTCTCAAGCTCTGTCAGGTTGGATGGGGACCATTGCTGCACAGCTTTTTTCAGGTTTCTCCAGAGATGTTAGATGGGGTTCAAGTTCGGGCTCTGGCTGGGCCACTCAAGGACATTCAGAGACTTGTCCAAAGCCACTCCTGCGTTGTCTTGGCTGTGTGCTTAGGGCTGTTGGAAGTTGAACCTTTGCCCCAGTCTGAGGTCCTGAGAGCTCTGTAGCAGGTTTTCATCAAGGATAATTCTGTACTTTGCTCGTTTCCTCTTTCACTCGATCCTGACTAGTCTGCCTGTCCCTGCCTCTGAAAAACATCCACAGAGCATGATGCTGCTACCACCATGCTTCACTGTAGGGATGCTGCTACCACCATGCTTCACTGTAGGGATGGTGCCAGGTTTCCAGGCCAAATAGTTCAATCTTGGTTTCATCAGGCCAGAGAATCTTGTTGGTCTGAGAGTCCTTTAGGCAAACTCCAAGCGGGCTGTCATTTGGCTTTTATGGAGGAGTGGCTTCCGTCTGGCCACTCTACCATTAAGGCCTGATTGGTGGAGTGCTGCAGAGGAACTATGGGGCTCTGTCAGAGTGACCATCGGGTTCTTGGTCACCTCCCTGACCAAGGCCCTTCTCCCCTGTTTGTTCAGTTTGTTGTGTGCCTTTCCAAATCATGTCCAATCAATTGAATTTACCACAGGTAGACTCCTATCAAGTTTTAGAAACATCTCAAGGAGAATCAATGGAAACAGGATGCACCTGAGCTCAATTTCGAGTCTCATACCAAAGGGTCTGAATACTTATGTAAATAAGGTATTTCTGCTTTTTATAAATTTGCTAACATTATTAAAAACCTGTTTTCGCCTTGTCATAATGGACTCTGGAGCAGTGGAAATGTGTTCTCTGGAGTGATGAATCACGCTACACCATCAGGCAGCCAGCTCCAACCTCAACTCAACTCCAACCTTTGGGATGATTTGGAATGCCAACTGCAAGCCAGGCTTAATTGCCCAACATCAGTGCCTGACCTCACTAATGCTCTTGTTGCTGAATGGAACAAATTCCCCGCAGCAATGTTCCAACATCTAGTAGAAAGCCTTCCCAAAAGAGTGGAGGCTGTTATTGAAGCAAAGGGGAGACCAACCACATATTAATGCCCATGATTTTGGAATGAGATGTTCGACGAGCAGGTGTCCACATACTGGTGATCATGTCGTGTATGTGTAGCTCTATGTTTGTTGACATCATACAATGCATTCTGGTTGTCACGTAAACATCTGTCAGACCAAAGATGTTATAACGCAATGAGGTGAAGGAATGGTTCACTCGACTGACTTGATTGTAACTGATTGACTTGATTGTAACTGACTGACTTGATTGTAACTGATTGACTTGATTGTAACTGTTGTTACTCCCCTTTCCAGGGGCTGTATTTTTATTTAGCTCGCATTTATCTTTTAATATAAAAGGTAAAAATTAAGGAATAAAGTTGTGAAGACCTTTATTTCCCATCAGTACAAAACATTGTTTAGATGCTTTTCAGACCCTACCTGCTATGTCTACACTACCTGCTCTGTCCACCCTACCTGCTCTGTCTACCCTACCTGCTATGTCTACCCTACCTGCTATGTCTACACTACCTGCTCTGTCTACCCTACCTGCCATGTCTACCCTACCTGCTGTCTACCCTACCTGCTCTGTCCACCAAACACTATCTCTGTCTACCCTACCTGCTTTGTCTACACTACCTGCTCTGTCTACCCTACCTGCTCTGTCTACCCTACCTGCTCTGTCTACCCTACCTGCGCTGTCTACCCTACCTGCGCTGTCTACCCTACCTGCTCTGTCTACCCTACCTGCTCTGTCTATCCTACCTGCTCTGTCTACCCTGCCTGCTCTGTCCACCCTACCTGCTCTGTCTACCCTACCCGCATTCTCCTGCGCTGTCTACCCTACCTGCATTCTCCTGCGCTGTCTATCCTACCTGCTCTGTCTACCCTACCTGCTCTGTCTACCCTACCCGCATTCTCCTGCTCTGTCTACCCTACCTGCTCTGTCTACCCTACCTGCATTCTCCTGCGCTGTCTAGACTGCCTCAATTACTGTTGTTGTCATGTTCTCTTTCATAATTCAACAAGTGTGTCAATAGCAGGATACCCTCGGATAAGAAGATCAACACACTTGTCTCTCGATTAGACCTATCTAAACATTTAATCTGTATTCAATTATAAAAAATTTAAATTCTCAAAAAAAATGAACACCAATCAAAATAGTGTCATCTTTCTTCTCATGTGTGTCGAGATGGTGCGTTAAATCCCAGACGAAGCATTAGCATTCTTACAGATTCAATGGAAATCCAACGTATTCCATTGAGCACATTTCAGCCAGTTTGTGTTTGACAGGTCATTACAAACACGCACCACCCACAACCGCAAGCCTCTCCAGAGGATAGTGAGGTCTGCACAACGCATCACCGGGGGCAAACTACCTGCCCTACAGGAGACCTATAGCACCCGATGTCACAGGAAGGCCAAAAAGATCATCAAAGACAACAACCACACGAGCCACTGCTTGTTCACCCCGCTATCATCCAGAAAGCGAAGTTAGTACAGGTGCATCAAAGCGGAGACCGAGAGACTGAAAAACAGCTTCTAACTCAAGGCCATCAGACTGTTAAATAGCCATCACTAGCACAGTGAGGCTGCTTACTATATACACATACTCATTGGCCACTTTAATAAATGGAACACTAGCACTAATGTCACTTTAATAATGTTTGCATATCTTGCATTACTCATCTCATATAAATACTGTATTCTATACTATTCTACTGTATCTTAGTTAATGCCACTCTGACATTGCTCATCCATATATTCCTTACTTAGATTTGTGTGTATTGGGTATATGTTGTGAAATTGTTAGATATTACTTGTTAGATATTGCTGCACTGTTGGAACTAGAAGCACAATAATTTGCACATGCAATAACATCTGCTAAACACGTGAATGTGACCAATAAAATGTTATTTGATTTTATTTGATTTCCACAGTCGTAACATTAAACGGGAAAAAACGACAGGCACAAGCAAAAAGAGTCGCAGGTGTAAAATGAATCCAATAAATCCAGGGATATTTAAGTGACAAGTGGATTTTGTACCCCTCAAACACAGGAAATAGATCCACATGTGACACAATCTCAATCGCACGCCCTTTCCCACCTGGACAAAAGGAACACCTATGTCAGAATGCTGTTCATTGACTACACCTCAGCGTTCAAAACCATAGTGCCCACAAAGCCCCCAGGTGGTAAGGGTGGGCAATAACACATATGCCACGGTGATCCTCAACACTGGGGCCCCTCAGGGGTGTGTACTTAGTCCCATCCGGTACTCCCTGTTCCCCCATGACTGCATGGCCAAACACGACTCCCAACACCATCATTAAGTCGACACAACAGTGGTAGGCCTGATCACCGACAATGAGACAGTCTATAGGAAGGAGGTCAGAGACCAGGCAGTGTGGTGCCAGGACAACAATCTCTCCCTCAATGTGAGCAAGACAAAGAAGCTGATTGTGGACTACAGGAAAAGGCAAGCCAAACAGGCACCCATTAACATGGACGGGGCTGTAGTGGAGCGGGTCGAGAGTTTCAAGTTCCTTGGTGTCCACATCACCAACGAACTATCATGGTCTAAAAACACCAAGACGGTCGTGAAGAGGGCACGACAACACCTTTTCCCCCTCAGGAAACTGAAAAGATTTGGCATGGGTCCCCAGATCCTCAAAAAGTTCTACAGCTGCACCATCGAGAGCATCCCCAACTGGTATGGCAACTGCTCTGCATCTGACCGTAAGGCGCTACAGAGGGTAGTGCGTACGGCCCAGTACATCCCTGGGGTCAAGCTTCCTGCCACCCAGGACCTCTAAACCAGGTGGTGTCAGAGGAAGGCCTCATAAATTCTCAAAGACTCCAGTCACCCAAGTCATAGACTGTTCTCTCTGCTACCGCACGGCAAGCGGTACCGGAGCGCCAAGTCTAGGTCCAAAAGGCTCCTTAATACTTTCTACCCCCAAGCCATATTACTGCTGAACAATTTGTCAAATGGCCACCCGGACTATTTTGCATTGACACCCCCTTCGTTTTTACACTGCTGCTACTCGCTGTTTATTATCTATGCATAACTTTACCCCTACCTACATGTACAAATGACCTCGACCAATCTGTACCCGTGCACACTGACACCGTACCGGTACCCCCTGTATATAGCCTAAATGATAGTTATTTTATTGTGTTATTTAAAAACAAAACGTACTTTAGTTTATTTAGTAAATATCTATTTTCCTAAAACTGCA